>NC_041381.1:408193363-408258442 GCF_002162155.2 Triticum dicoccoides | reverse complement strand
AGAAGAAGAAGAAGAAGAAGAAGAAGAAGAAGAAGAAGAAGAAGAAGAAGAAGAAGAAGAAGAAGAAGAAGAAGAAGAAGAAGAAGAAGAAGAAGAAGAAGAAGAAGAAGAAGAAGAAGAAGAAGAAGAAGAAGAAGAAGAAGAAGAAGAAGAAGAAGAAGAAGAAGAAGAAGAAGAAGAAGAAGAAGAAGAAGAAGAAGAAGAAGAAGAAGAAGAAGAAGAAGAAGAAGAAGAAGAAGAAGAAGAAGAAGAAGAAGAAGAAAGGGGCGGCCAAGACCGGCGAGCCGCGCATCAAGTGGGTGTCCAAGGAAGATGAGTGCCTCGCCGAAGCGTGGAAAGTCGTCTGCCTCGACTCGATCACCGGCACGAACCAAAACATCTACACGTATTGGAACCGACGAGCGCAAACTCGTCGACCCCTACTTCGAAGGCGTCCACATGAAGCATGGGTCAAAGGCGATGGCGAACCATTGGGGGCTCATCCAAACGGTGTGTAACAAATGGCATGGGATCGTCGAGGAGGTCACGGCTCGCCCGGAGAGCGGCACCAGCGTCGAGGATCAGGTATAGCACGCCGTCCTCACCCTATTTGCTTTCGCCGTGTGCACGCCCATGCGCGCTCTAGCGCTGACTGATGTTCTTTCCTCTGCGCAGATGCTGCGCATGTTCGCCATGTTCCGTGATGACAACAGCGACCAAGAGTTCAAGTACCTCCACGTCTTCAAGCGGATCGACAAGTGCGAGAAGTGGGCGGAGGTCCGATGCACCCTCGCTAAGGCCAAGAAGATGTACAAGCCGGACGCGCCGACCCCGGGCGCGGCCGACGGGCGCTCGGACGGCAACAAAGGGGCCAAGAAGGCGAAACACGCCGAGTCGGCTGCCGCACGCATGCAAGAGTCCATCGAGCATTGTTTCGCCGACGCCAAGGCCAGGGCCGCCCAGCAGGAAGAGAAAACTGAGGCGTGGTCGGCTGCTTTGATGACGAACAGCGCCGTCAAACTGGACTTCCTCCAGGCCAATGTCACTGGGAAGCTCAATGCTCAAGACGCCAAGAAGAGGAACAATGACCTGGCTTTCTTGATGGGCGGCGCTGACATGCTCCAGAGCGGCGACGAGAAGCTCAAGACGTGGTTCCTGGCGGAGCGCGGCCTCATCCTGAACCAGATACCGGCGACTCCAACGCTGACGCCAACGCTGCCACCCAGCCCGACTGATGATGCCTCCGCAATGCCCAGCAGCACAGAAGTCACGCCAACCAGTCCAGAAACCGCGCCGACTCTTCCCAGCCCGCATACGCCAACGGCGACGCCGGAGGGCGACCTCGACGTTTGATGCATTCCTTGTGAGTCCTTCCTTTTTGTGCATCGAACTATCGCCAATCCTTTCATTTGATCGTCAAACTGTGGCGCTGATCACCGAACTATTGTTGTGATCGCCGGATTATGGCCTTTTTTGGAGCGGGAACGATCAAGTTTGAATATGAGGCGCGTGGCTGGGGCCTTGGGGGCGGCACCTGGGGGCGTGGCTGGGGCCTTGGTCGCCACCAGGGTCTAAAAATTACCGGATGGACGCCCGAAAATGCGCCGGCCTATGCGCTGGGGGACCGAACGAGTGGAGATGCTGTTAACCCCGAAGTAAGTGTGGAGAGGCTTTCCAGTTTGCAGATCAAGTTTATATTTTCTTCTTCTTTGAGGAAACAAATCGAAGTCCCCCTAGTATCACTTTACCGCTTTGCAATTTCCCCACTCTTGCCAGTTTACTGCTATTGCCATATAGCGCATACCACTATAATTTTTCAACAAAATTACGTTAGAATTAAACTAGCTACCCCCTCTGTTCCTAAATATAAAACCATTTAGAGATTCCAATATGTATTTCATACGGAGCAAAATGAGTAAATATACACTCTAAGATATGTCTACATGTTGGGGAACGTAGTAATTTCAAAAAAATTCCTACGCACACGCAAGATCATGGTGATGGTATAGCAACGAGAGGGGAGAGTGTTATCCACGTACCCTCGTAGACCGTAAGTGGAAGTGTTAGCACAACGCGGTTGATGTAGTCGTACGTCTTCACGATTCGACCGATCCAAGCACCGAACGTACGGCACCTCCGAGTTCAGCACACGTTCAGCTCGATGACGATCTCCGGCCTCCGATCCAGCAAAGCTCCGGAGATGAGTTCCGTCAGCACGACGGCGTGGTGACAGTGATGATGTTCTACCGGCGCAGGGCTTCGCCTAAACTCCGCGACGATACGACCGAGGTGGAATATGGTGGAAGGGGGCACCGCACACGGCTAAGGAACGATCCGTAGATCAAATTGTGTGTCTATGGGGTGCCCCCTGCCCCCGTATATAAAGGAGCCAGGGGGGAGGAGGCGGCCGGCCAAGGAGGGCGCGCCAAGGGGGAGTCCTACTCCCACCGGGAGTAGGACTCCCTTCTTTCCAAGTTGGAGTAGGAGAAGGGGGGAAGGAGGAGGAAGAGAGGAAGGAAAAGGGGGGCGCCGCCCCCCTTCCCTTGTCCTATTCGGACTAGGAAGGGGAGGGGTGCGTGGCCCCCTCCTTCCTCCTTCTCTCTTCTCCCTCGAGCCCATGTAGGCCCAATAACCCCCCGGGGGGTTCCGGTAACCTCCCGGTACTCCGGTAAAATGCCGATTTCCCCCGGAACGATTCTGATGTACAAATATAGGCTTCCAATATATCGATCTTTATGTCTCGGCCATTTCGAGACTCCTCGTCATGTCCGTGATCACATCCGGGACTCCAAACAAACTTTGATACATCAAAACTTATAAACTCGTAATAAAACTGTCATCGTAACGTTAAGCGTGCGGACCCTACGGGTTCGAGAACTATGTAGACATGACCTAGAACTATTCTCGGTCAATAACCAATAGCGGAACCTAGATGCCCATCTTGGTTCCTACATATTCTACGAAGATCTTTATCGGTCAAACCGCATAACAACATACGTTGTTCCCTTTGTCACCGGTATGTTACTTGCCCGAGATTTGATCGTCGGTATCCAATACCTAGTTCAATCTCGTTACCGGCAAGTCTCTTTACTCGTTACGTAATGCATCATCCTGTAACCAACTCATTGGTCACATTGCTTTCAAGGCTTATAGTGATGTGCATTACCGAGAGGGCCCAGAGATACCTCTCCGACAATCGGAGTGACAAAACCTAATCTCGAAATACGCCAACTCAACATGTACCTTCGAAGACACCTGTAGTACTCCTTTATAATCACCCAGTTACGTTGTGAAGTTTGGTAGTACCCAAAGTGTTCCTCCGGTAAACGGGTGTTGCATAATTCTCATAGTTACAGGAACATGTATAAGTCATGAAGAAAGCAATAGCAGTATACTAAACGATCAAGTGCTAGGCTAACGGAATGGGTCATGTCAATCACATCATTCTTCTAATGATGTGATCCCACTAATCAAATGACAACACATGTCTATGGTTAGGAAACATAACCATCTTTGATTAATGAGCTAGTCAAGTAGAGTCATACTAGTGACTATATGTTTGTCTATGTATTCACACATGTATCATGTTTCCGGTTAATACAATTCTAGCATGAATAATAAACATTTATCATGATATGAGGAAATAAATAATAACTTTATTATTGCCTCTAGGGCATATTTCCTTCAGTCTCCCACTTGCACTAGAGTCAATAATCTAGATTAGATAGTAATGATTCTAACACCCATGGAGTCTTGGTGCTGATCATGTTTTGCTCGTGAGAGAGGCTTAGTCAATGGGTCTGCAACATTCAGATCCGTATGTATCTTGCAAATCTCTATGTCTCCCACTTGGACTTGGTCCCGAATGGAATTGAAGTGTCTCTTGATGTGCTTGGTCCTCTTGTGAAATCTGGATTCCTTTGCCAAGGCAATTGCACCAGTATTGTCACAGAAGATCTTCATTGGTCCCGATGCACTAGGTATGACACCTAGATCGGAAATGAACTCCTTCATCTAGACTCCTTCATTTGCTGCTTTAGAAGCAGCTATGTACTCCGCTTCAGATGTAGATCCCGCCACGACGCTTTGTTTAGAACTGCACCAACTTATAGCTCCACCGTTTAATAAAAACACGTATCCGGTTTGTGATTTAGAATCGCCCGGATCAGTGTCAAAGCTTGCATCGACGTAACCATTTACGACTAGCTCTTTGTCACCTCCATATACGAGAAACATATCCTTAGTCCTTTTCAGGTATTTCAGGATGTTCTTGACCGCTGTCCAGTGATCCACTCCTGGATTACTTTGGTACCTTCCTGCCAAGATTATTGCTAAGCATACGTCAGGTCTGGTACACAGCATTGCATACATGATAGAGCCTATGGCTGAAGCATAGGGAACATCTTTCATTTTCTCTCTATCTTCTGCTATGGTCGGGCATTGAGTTTGACTCAACTTCACACCTTGTAGCACAGGCAAGAACCCTTTCTTTGCCTGATCCATTTTGAACTTTTTCAAAATTTTGTCAAGGTATGTGCTTTGTGAAAGTCCTATTAAGCATCTTGATCTATCTCTATAGATCTTGATGCCCAATATGTAAGCAGCTTCACCGAGGTCTTTCATTGAAAAACTTTTATTCAAGTATCCCTTTATGCTATCCAGAAATTCTATATCATTTCCAATTAATAATATGTCATCTACATATAAAATCAGAAATGCTACAGAGCTCCCACTCACTTTCTTGTAAATACAGGCTTCTCCAAAAGTCTGTATAAAACCATATGCTTTGATCACACTATCAAAACGTTTATTCCAACTCCGAGATGCTTGCACCAGTCCATAAATGGATCGTTGGAGCTTGCACACTTTGTTAGCACCTTTTGGATCAACAAAACCTTCTGGCTGCATCATATACAACTCTTCTTCTAGAAATCCATTCAAGAATGCAGTTTTGACATCCATTTGCCAAATTTCATAATCATGAAATGCAGCAATAGCTAACATGATTCGGACAGACTTAAGCATCGCTACGGGTGAGAAAGTCTCATCGTAGTCAACCCCTTGAACTTGTCAAAAACCTTTCGCAACAAGTCGAGCTTTATAGACAGTTACATTACCATCAGCGTCAGTCTTCTTCTTAAAGATCCATTTATTCTCAATGGCTTGCCGATCATCGGGCAAGTCAACCAAAGTCCATACTTTGTTTTCATACATGGATCCCATCTCAGATTTCATGGCCTCTAGCCATTTTGCGGAATATGGGCTCATCATCGCTTCCTCATAGTTCGTAGGTTCATCATGGTCAAGTAACATGACTTCCAGAATAGGATTACCGTACCACTCTGGTGCGGATCTTACTCTGGTAGACCTACGAGGTTCAGTAGAAACTTGATCTGAAGTTTCATGATCAATATCATTAGCTTCCTCACTGATTGGTGTAGTTGTCACAGGAACCGGTTCTTGTGATGAACTACTTTCCAATAAGGGAGTAGATGCAGTTATCTCATCAAGTTCTACTTTCCTCCCACTCACTTCTTTTGAGAGAAACTCCTTCTCTAGAAAGGATCCGATTTTAGCAACGAAAATCTTGCCCTCAGATCTGTGATAGAAGGTGTACCCAATAGTCTCTTTTGGGTATCCTATGAAGACACATTTCTCCGATTTGGTTTCGAGCTTATCTGGTTGAAGTTTCTTCACATAAGCATCGCAGCCCCAAACTTTAAGAAACGACAACTTTGGTTTCTTGCCAAACCACAGTTCATAAGGCGTCGTCTCAACGGATTTTGATGGTGCCCTATTTAACGTGAATGCGGCCGTCTCTAAAGCATAACCCCAAAATGATAGCGGTAAATCAGTAAGAGACATCATAGATCGCACCATATCTAGTAAAGTGCGATTACGACGTTCGAACACACCATTTCGTTGTGGTGTTCCGGGTGGCATGAGTTGCGAAACTATTCCGCATTGTTTCAAGTGTAGACCAAACTCGTAACTCAAATATTCTCCTCCACGATCAGATCGTAGAAACTTTATTTTCTTGTTACGATGATTTTCCACTTCACTCTGAAATTCTTTGAACTTTTCAAATGTTTCAGACTTGTGTTTCATTAAGTAGATATACCCATATCTGCTCAAATCATCTGTGAAGGTGAGAAAATAACGATACCCGCCGCGAGCCTCAACATTCATTGGACCACAAACATCAGTATGTATGATTTCCAACAAATCAGTTGCTTGCTCCATAGTTCCGGAGAACGGCGTTTTAGTTATCTTGCCCATGAGGCACGGTTCGCAAGTACCAAGTGATTCAGAATCAAGTGATTCCAAAAGCCCATCACTATGGAGTTTCTTCATGCGCTTCACACCGATATGACCTAAACGGCAGTGCCACAAATAAGTTGCACTATCATTATCAACTTTGCATCTTTTGGTTTTAACACTATGAATATGTGTATCACTACTATCGAGATTCAATAAAAATAGACCACTCTTCAAGGGTGCATGACCATAAAAGATATTACTCATATAAATAGAACAACCATTATTCTCTGATTTAAATGAATAACCGTCTTGCATCAAACAAGATCCAGATATAATGTTCATGCTCAACGCTGGCACCAAATAACAATTATTCAGGTCTAAAACTAATCCCGATGGTAGATGTAGAGGTAGTGTGTCGACCGTGATCACATCAACTTCGGAACCATTTCCCACGCGCATCGTCACCTCGTCCTTAGCCAATCTTTGCTTAATCCGTAGTCCCTGTTTCGAGTTGCAAATATTAGCAATAGAACCAGTATCAAATACCCAGGTGCTACTGCGAGCATTAGTAAGGTACACATCAATAACATGTATATCACATATACCTTTGTTCACTTTGCCATCCTTCTTATCCGCCAAATACTGGGGGCAGTTCCGCTTCCAGTGTCCAGTCTGCTTGCAGTAGAAGCACTCAGTTTCAGGTTTAGGTCCAGACTTGGGTTTCTTCTCTTGAGCAGCAACTTGCTTGCCGTTCTTTTTGAAGTTCCCCTTCTTCTTCCCTTTGCCCTTTTTCTTGAAACTGGTGGTCTTGTTAACCATCAACACTTGATGCTCCTTCTTGATTTCTACCTCCGCAGCTTTTAGCATTGCGAAGAGCTCGGGAACAGTCTTGTTCATCCCTTGCATATTATAGTTCATCACGAAGCTCTTTTAGCTTGGTGGCAGTGATTGGAGAATTCTGTCAATGACACTATCATCAGGAAGATTAACTCCCAGTTGAATCAAGTGATTATTATACCCAGACATTTTGAGTATGTGTTCACTGACAGAACTATTCTCCTCCATCTTGCAGTTGTAGAACTTATTGGAGACTTCATATCTCTCAATCCGGGCATTTGCTTGAAATATTAACTTCAACTCCTGGAACATCTCATATGCTCCATGACGTTCAAAACGTCGTTGAAGACCCGGTTCTAAGCCGTAAAGCATGGCACACTGAACTATCGAGTAGTCATCAGCTTTGCTCTACCAGACGTTCTTAACGTCGTCAGTTGCATCTGCAGCATGCCTGGCACCCAGCGGTGCTTCTAGGACGTAACTTTTCTGTGCAGCAATGAGGATAATCCTCAGGTTATGGACCCAGTCCATGTAATTGCTACCATTATCTTTCAACTTTGCTTTCTCAAAAAACGCATTAAAATTCAACGGAACAACAGCATGAGCCATCTATCTACAAAAAAACATAGACAAGCAAAATACTATCAGGTACTAAGTTCATGATAAATTTAAGTTCAATTAATCATATTACTTAAGAACTCCCACTTAGACAGACATCTCTCTAGTCATCTAAGTGATCACGTGATCCAAATAAACTAAACCATGTCCGATCATCACGTGAGATGGAGTAGTTGCAATGGTGAACATCACTATGTTGATCATATTTACTATATGATTCACGTTCGACCTTTCGGTCTCCGTGTTCCGAGGCCATATCTGTATATGCTAGGCTCGTCAAGTATGACCTGAGTATTCCGCGTGTGCAACTGTTTTGCACCCATTGTA
Source organism: Triticum dicoccoides (assembly GCF_002162155.2). Lineage (NCBI taxonomy): Eukaryota > Viridiplantae > Streptophyta > Magnoliopsida > Poales > Poaceae > Triticum > Triticum dicoccoides. The sequence goes on along the minus strand of NC_041381.1, from coordinate 408,250,420 downwards.
TTTGAACGTAGAGCCTATCACACCCGATCATCACGTGGTGTCTCAGCACGAAGAACTTTCGCAACGGTGCATACTCAGGGAGAACACTTCTTGATTATTTAGTGGGAGATCATCTTAAAATGCTACCGTCAATCAAAGCAAGATAAGATGCATAAAGGATAAACATCACATGCAATCAATATAAGTGATATGATATGGCCATCATCATCTTGTGCTTGTGATCTCCATCTCCGAAGCACCGTCGTGATCACCAGCGTCACCGGCGCGACACCTTGATCTCCATCGTAGCATCATTGTCGTTACGCCATCTATTGCTTCTACGACTATCGCTACCGCTTAGTGATAAAGTAAAGCAATTACAGGGCGTTTGCATTTCATACAATAAAGCGACAACCATATGGCTCCTGCCAGTTGCCGATAACTTCAGTTACAAAACATGATCATCTCATACAATAAAATATAGCATCACGTCTTGACCATATCACATCACAACATGCCCTGCAAAAACAAGTTAGACGTCCTCTACTTTGTTGTTGCAAATTTTACGTGGCTACTACGGGCTTAGCAAGAACCGTTCTTACCTACGCATCAAAAACCACAACAATAGTTTGTCAAGTTAGTGCTGTTTTAACCTTCGCAAGGACCGGGCGTAGCCGCACTCGATTCAGCTAAAGTGAGAGAGACAGACACCCGCCAGCCACCTTTAAGCACGAGTGCTCGTAACGGTGAAACCAGTCTCGCGTAAGCATACGCGTAATGTCGGTCCGAGCCGCTTCATCTCACAATACCGCCGAACCAAAGTATGACATGATGGTAAGCAGTATGACTTGTATCGCCCACAACTCACTTGTGTTCTACTCGTGCATATAACATCAACGCATAAAACGTGGCTCGGATGCCACTGTTGGGGAATGTAGTAATTTCATAAAATTTCCTACGCACACGCAAGATCATGGTGATGGTATAGCAACGAGAGGGGAGAGTGTTGTCCACGTACCCTCGTAGACCGTAAGCGGAAGCGTTAGCACAACGCGGTTGATGTAGTCGTACGGTTGATGTAGTCGTACGTCTTCACGATCCGACCGATCCAAGCACCGAACGTACGGCACCTCCGAGTTCAGCACATGTTCAGCTCGATGACGATCTACGGCCTCCGATCTAGCAAAGCTCCGGAGATGAGTTCCGTCAGCATGACGGCGTGGTGACGGTGATGATGTTCTACCGGCGCAGGGCTTCGCCTAAACTCCGCGACGATACGACCGAGGTGGAATATGGTGGAAGGGGGCACCGCACACGGCTAAGGAACGATCCGTAGATCAACTTGTGTGTCTATGGGGTGCCCCCGCCCCCGTATATAAAGGAGCCAGGGGGGAGGAGGCGGCCGGCCAAGGAGGGCGCGCCAAGGGGGGAGTCCTACTCCCACCGGGAGTACGACTCCCTTCTTTCCAAGTTGGAGTAGGAGAAGGGGGGAAGGAGGAGGAAGAGAGGAAGGAAAGGGGGGCGCCGCCCCCCTTCCCTTGTCCTATTCGGACTAGGAAGGGGAGGGGCGCGCGGCCCCCTCTTGCCTCCTTCTCTCTTCTCCCTCGAGGCCCATGTAGGCCAACTAACCCCCCGGGGGGTTCCGATAACCTCCCGGTACTCCGGTAAAATGCCGATTTCACCCGGAACTATTCCGATGTCCAAACATAGGCTTCCAATATATCGATCTTTATGTCTCGACCATTTCGAGACTCCTCGTCATGTCCGTGATCACATCCGGGACTCCGAACAAACTTCAGTACATCAAAACTTATAAACTCATAATAAAACTATCATCGTAACGTTAAGCGTGCGGACCCTACGGGTTCGAGAACTATGTAGACATGACCTAGAACTATTCTCGGTCAATAACCAATAGCGGAACCTGGATGCCCATATTGGTTCCTACATATTCTACGAAGATCTTTATCGATCAAACCGCATAACAACATACGTTGTTCCCTTTGTCATCGGTATGTTACTTGCCCGAGATTTGATCGTCGGTATCCAATACCTAGTTCAATCTCGTTACCGTCAAGTTTCTTTACTCGTTACGTAATGCATCATCCCGTAACCAACTCATTGGTCACATTGCTTGCAAGGCTTATAGTGATGTGCATTACCGAGAGGGCCCAGAGATACCTCTCCGACAATCGGAGTGACAAAACCTAATCTCGAAATACGCCAACTCAACATGTACCTTCGGAGACACCTGTAGTACTCCTTTATAATCACCCAGTTATGTTGTGACGTTTGGTAGTACCCAAAGTGTTCCTCCGGTAAACGGGAGTTGCATAATTCTCATAGTTACAGGAATATGTATAAGTCATGAAGAAAGCAATAGCAGTATACTAAATGATCAAGTGCTAGGCTAACGGAATGGGTCATGTCAATCACATCATTCTTCTAATGATGTGATCCCACTAATCAAATGACAACACATGTCTATGGTTAGCAAACATAACCATCTTTGATTAATGAGCTAGTCAAGTAGAGGCATACTAGTGACTATATGTTTGTCTATGTATTGACACATGTATCATGTTTCCGGTTAATACAATTCTAGCATGAATAATAAACATTTATCATGATATGAGGAAATAAATAATAACTTTATTATTGCTTCTAGGGCATATTTCCTTCACTACATACATCCGTATGTAGTCCCTGCTGAAATCTCTAAAAGGGCTTAGAGCATCTCCACTCGCGCCCCCAACATGTCCCGCGGGGCTTTTTCCTAGTGCCGCCACCGAAAAATCGGCCGAGTCGCGCGCCTAGGGCCTTGTTTATCGCCGGTTTGTGCCTAAATAACAGCCGGTGAACCCGAGCCGAACCCAAGCCCCCGAGGGTCGCCTGGGGGCGCCGGCCAAAGCGAAAAGGTGCGTGGGTCTGCTCTGTCGGTGAGAGAAGGCCCTTTTCCCGCCGATCCCCTCGCTTTTCCCCCTTCGTTTCCCTCCATCCCCCTCCCCTTCTGCCCCTCTTCTCCCGCCATTCTCCTCCATCTCCGCTCCATCCAGCCGCCATGCCGACGAAGAAGTACCAGGCCCCTCGCGCCGCTACCGATGCAGATGCCACCCAACCGAAGCAGAGGAAGCCACGGGCGCTGCCGTCCAAACCACCGGGCATGTCGAACGCCGACTGGAAGGCCGAGGTTCGGTGCTGGGAGGCTGTCACCACCGACTGGCAGAATAGGCTAAACGCCAAGAAGGCCCGGGACAGGGCGGCGGCGGCTGCGGCTGCGACGGAGTAGATAGAGGCATCTCGCACGGCGGAGCAGACAGAGGTGTCTCGCGCGGGGATGATGAATCCACCCGGCGGGCACGACCCGCACGCCCTTGGAGCCAGCAGAGCGTCAGGTCGCCACAGTCCTGGGGGTGCTCACCCTCACCTGGCTACGCCGACGGCGACGCGCACGGCGGGTTCAACCCCAACATCACCTTTCCGCCCGGCCACCCCACCTAGCGCACACCCTCACCCACGTTCGCCGGCGTCCAGTACCCCCCGTACACCTACTCACCGCCGGCTTACGCAGCCTCCCCCATGCTGCCTCTGCGCTGTGGCGCACTGCACTTCTCTCAAGCCTCATCGTCACATCTCGGTAACCCTGACGCGACAGAAGCCGACATGGACGACATCATCACGAGCGGCTCGGCCGCCGCCGCCTCCCCCGGGTTCAATGCCCAAGACGATACAATGGACCTCACTGGATACATGGACGATGAGATCGACTACGGCGAGGAGGAGGAGGAGGGGCGGAGGAGGAGTTGGCGCCTGCTCCGACGAGGAAAGGAAAGAAGAAGAAGTGGGCGGCCAGGACCGGCGAGCCGCGCATCAAGTGGTCGTCCAAAGACGACGAGTGCCTCGCCAAGCGTGGAAAACCGTCTGCCTTGACCCGGTCACCGGCACGAACCAGAGCGCCGACACGTACTGGAGCTGATAACCCACAAGTGTAGGGGATCGCAACAGCTTTCGAGGGTAGAGTATTCAACCCAAATTTATTGATTCGACACAAGGGGAGGCAAAGAATATTATCAAGTATTAGCAGTTGAGTTATCAATTCAACCACACCTGGATAACTTAGTATCTGCAGCAAAGTATTTAGTAGCAAAGTAGTATGATAGTAATGGTAAAAGTAGCAAAAGTAAAGATAGCAGTTTTCTAGTAGTTGTAACAGTAGCAACGGAAAAGTAAATAAGCGGAGCACAATATGTGAAAAGCTCGTAGGCATTGGATCAGTGATGGATAATTATGTCGGATGCGATTCCTCATGTAATAGCTATAACATAGGGTGACACAGAACTAGCTCTAGTTCATCAATGTAATGTAGGCATGTATTCTGAATATAGTCATACGTTCTTATGGAAAAGAACTTGCATGACATCTTTTGTCCTACCCTCCCATGACAGTGGGGTCCTAGTGTAAACTAAGGGATATTAAGGCCTCCTTTTAATAGAGAACCGGACCAAAGCATTAACACATAGTGAATACATGAACTCCTCAAACTACGGTCATCACCGAGAAGTATCCCATTTATTGTCACTTTGGGGTTGTCACATCATAACACATAATAGGTGACTATAGACTTGCAAGATAGGATCAAGAACTCACATATATTCATGAAAACATAATAGGTTCAGATCATGAAATTGGTGATGGAGGATGGTTGATGATGACGACGGCGACGAATCCCCCTCTCCGGAGCCCTGAAAGGACTTCAGATCAGCCCTCCCAAGAGAGATTAGGGTTGGCGGCGGCTCCGTATCGTAAAACGCGATGAAACTTTCTCTCTGATTTTTTTCTCCGCGAGACAGAATATATAGAGTTGTAGTTGAGGTCGGTGGAGCATCAGGGGGCCCACGAGACAGGGGGGCGCCCAGGGGAGAGGGCACGCCCCCCACCCTCGTGGACAGGGTGTGGGCCCCCTAGCCTTGATTCTTTCGCCAGTATTTTTTATATTTTCCAAAAGTTATCTCTGTGGATTTTTAGGTCATTCCGAGAACTTTTGTTTTCTGCACAATAAACAACACCATGGCAGTTTTGCTGAAAACAGCGTTAGTCCGGGTTAGTTTCATTCAAATCATGCAAGTTAGAGTCCAAAACAAGGGTAAAAGTGTTTGGAAAAGTAGATACATTGGAGACGTATCAACTCCCCCAAGCTTAAACCTTTGCTTGTCCTCAAGCAATTCAGTTGATAAACTGAAAGTGATAAAGAAAAACTTTTACAAACTCTGTTTGCTCTTGTTGTTGTAAATATGTAAAGCCAGCATTCAAGTTTCAGGAAAGATTATGAACTAACCATATTCACAATAACACTTAGGTTTCATGTTTACTCATATCAATGGCATAATCAACTAGCGAGCGATAATAATAAAACTCGGATGACAACACTTTCTCAAAACAATCATAATATGATATAACAAGATAGTATCTCGCTAGCCCTTTTTGAGACCGCAAAACATACAGAGCACCTTTAAAGATCAAGGACTGACTAAACATTGTAATTCATGGTAAAAGAGATCCAATCAAGTCATACCCAATATAAACTAATAGTAATGAATGCAAATGACAGTGTGCTCTCCAGCGGGTACTTTTTAATAAGAAGGTGATGACTCAACATAAAAGTAAATAGATAGGCCCTTCGCAGAGGGAAGCAGGGATTTGTAGAGGTGCCAGAGCTCGATTTTAAAATAGAGATGAATAACATTTTGAGCGGCATACTTTCACTGTCAACGCAACAGCTATGAGATGGCGATATCTTCCATGCTACATACATTATAGGCGGTTCCCAAACAGAATGGTAAAAGTTTATACTCCCCCACCACCAACAAGCATCAATCCATGGCCTGCTCAAAACAACAAGTGCCTCCAAGTAACAACAGCCCTGGGGAGTTTTGTTTAATTATTTTGATTTGCTTTGATCTTTTTGATCATGGGACTGGGCATCCCGGTTACCAGCCCTTTTCTCGTGAATGAGGAGCGGAGTCCACTCCTCTTGAGAATAACCCACCTAGCATGGAAGATACAGACAACCCTAGTTGAAACATGAGCTGCTCGAGCATACAAAACAGAATTTCATTTGAAGGTTTGGAGTTTGGCACACACAAATTTACTTGGAACGGCAGGTAGATACCGCATATAGGAAGGTATGGTGGACTCATATGGAATAACTTTGGGGTTTATGGAGTTTGGATGCACAAGCAGTATTCCCACTTAGTACAGGTGAAGGCTAGCAAAAGACTAGGAGGCGACCAACTGAGAGAGCGACAACAGTCATGAACATGCATTAAAATTAATTTACACCAAGTACAAGCATGAGTAGGATATAATCCACCATGAACATAAATATCATGAAGGCTATATTGATTTGTTTCGACTACATGCGTGAACATGTGCCAAGTCGAGTCACTCAATTTATTCAAAGGAGGATACCATCCCATCATACCACATCATAATCATTTTAATAGCATGTTGGCACGCAAGGTAAACCATTATAACTCATAGCTAATTATGCATGGCACAAGCAACTATAATCTCTAAATGTCATTGCAAATATGTTTAATCATAATAGGCTGAATCAGGAACGATGAGCTCATCATATTTACAAAAACAAAAGAGGTCGAGTTCATACCAGCTTCTCTCATCTCAATCAGTCCCTCATATATCGTCATTATTGCCTTTCACTTGCACAACCGAACGGTATGTATAATAATAATAGTGCATGTGCATTGGACTAAGCTGGAATCTGCAAGCATTCAATTCAAGAGAGAAGACAAGGTAATATAGGCTCTAAGTTAAATCAACAATCATCCATATGAGAGCCACTAAACATTTTCAATATGGTCTTCTACTCTCGACGCCCAAAGGAAAGAAAAGAAAAGAAAACTATTTACACGGGAGAGCTCCCAACAAGTAAAATAAGAACGAGAAATCTTTTTGGGTTTTCATTTAATTACTACTACAAGCATGGAAATTAAACTAACTATTTTTTTTGGTTTTCTTCAGGTTTAGCAAACACACAAGAAGAAAGCTTAGAAAACGAAATTAAACTAGCATGGAGAATACAATGAAAGAGTATGAGCACCGACAACTAGAATAGTGTGTGAAGATGAATGTAAAGTCGGTGAGAAATACGTACTCCCCCAAGCTTAGGCTTTTGGCCTAAGTTGGTCTATTGCCAAGGATAACCTGGCTGATATCCGAAGTTATAACTGGGGTCGTACTGAGATGCAGCGGCCAATGCATCCTGAGCTGCGGCATGTTGGCGAGCTGCCTCCGCTCTCCCCTCGTGTTCGGCTGCCTCCTCCCTGGTAACAACATATCTTTGTTTTGCCTGGTAATCAAAAAGGGAAAGAGCAGGGAGAGTAACATGGACAGCGCGACGTCTGTCAAAGATTAGTCGATACTGGAGGAATTGTTCATTCCTCAAAAGAAAACGATGTTTGACCATCGCGGCGTAATCTAAATAATCAGGAAGCAACTCCATATCCTCCTATTGTGGGGCTATACCAAGATAATTAGCAACATGGGTCGCATAAATCTCTCCAAATATACCATTATTATGCAACCTACGTGCAACTATTGCCCCCAAGTTGTAATCTTTATTACCTAACACAGCACTCTTGAGGACACAAAGATCAGGGGCACACGTGTGACATGCTTCATCTTTATCGTTAATGCATCTACCAATGAAGAGAGCAAAATAATGTATAGCAGGAAAATGAATGCTCCCTATGGTAGCTTGTGCTATATCCCTAGATTCTCCCACATTAATACTAGCAAGAAAGTCTTTATATTCAAATATGTGGGGTTCATGAACATTGCCCCACTGCGGGAGTTTGCAAGCAGTTGTAAAATCTTCTAAGTCCATGGTATAAGATTGATCATAAATATCAAACAGGACACTCTAAGAATTACGCGAAGATGTATATTTAAACCTTCTTACGAATGAATCAGTCAATTGGTAGTACTGAGGACACTTATCTTGTAAGAAGTCCTCAAGATCGGCATTACACACATATGCGTCAAATTCATCCTTAATGCCTGCATTGACCATAAACTCTTCTGATGGCCACTCACAAGCTCACACTTCAGCATCCCTTGGTGGTTCATCGTCTTCCTCACGCATAGCACGCCTAGGTCCTCTCTTTGCTGAGGAACCACCTTGGTACATTCTCCTGGACATATTTCTTTTTCTGAGAAATTTCTGAAATTTTTAGTAACTTCAAAATAAAAGTGAATAAAGCTAAACAAGACTGGTAGCAACTACTCCTACAAGTGCCTAGAGTCTATATCATGCATTAGAATTACTTGGGACCTCATAAATTTAACATGCAAGCTCAAGAACAGGGTCACCTATGCAGCAAAAAATTGTAATGAATAAAGCACTAGAACAAAAACTAATTGGATCAATGGAGGAGTCACATACCAAGCAACAATCTCCCAAAGCAGTTTTGTGAATGGAGCTTTGAGCAAGGAGATTGAAAATCGCAGCAAAATGAGCTAGAACTCGTGCTTGAGCTGGATGGGGATTTTTTGGGAGGAAGATGGAGTGTGTGGGTGCAGGAATAAGTGCAGGGGGGCCACCATGGGCCCACGAGACAGGGGGCGCGCCTAGGGGGTGTGGGCGCGCCCTCCACCCTCGTGGCCAGGTGCTTGCCCCCCTGCAGTGTTTTCAGCACCTAAAATCCTCAAATATTCCATAAAAATTCATACTAAATTTGCAGGGCATTTGGAGCACTTTTGTTTTCAGGATATTTTTTTATTGCACGGGTAATTCAGAAAACAGACAGATAATACTATTTTTGCTTTATTTATTCTAAATAACAGAAAGTAAAATGAGGGTACAGAAGGTTGTGCCTTCTAGTTTCATCCATCTCATGATCATCAAAATGAATCCACTAACAAGGTTGATCAAGTCTTGTTAACAAACTCATTCCGAATAACATGGAACCGGAGAAATTTCGAATAACACTAGGTTACCCCAACGGGGATATGAACATCCCCAACAATAAGAATATCATACTTTTTCTTGACAGTAGGAAGAGGAACTTTTTCTTGACAGTAGGAAGAGGAAATTCAAAACCTCCAATAATGATAGTTGGACTTTTTCCAATAGAATTGATGCTATGAACTTGAGGTTCTTTCCTCGGAAAGTGTACTGTATGCTCATTACCATTAACATGAAAAGTGACATTGCCTTTGTTGCAATCAATAACAGCCCTTGCAGTATTCGAAAAGGGTCTACCAAGGATAATCGACATACTATCGTCCTCGGGAATATCAAGAATAACAAAGTACGTTAGGATAGTGACATTTGCAACCACAACAGGCACATCCTCACAAATACCGACAGGTATGGCAGTTGATTTATCAGCCATTTGCAAAGATATTTCAGTAGGTGTCAACTTATTCAATTCAAGTCTACGATATAAAGAGAGAGGCATAACACTAACACCGGCTCCAAGATCACATAAAGCAATTTTAACATAATTTCTTTTAATCGAGCATGGTATAGTTGGTACCCTTGGATCTCCAAGTTTCTTTGGTATTCCACCCTTAAAAGTATAATTAGCAAGCATGGTGGAGATTTCAGCTTCCGGTATCTTTCTTTTATTTGTAATGATATCCTTCATATATTTAGCATACGGATTTAATTTAAGCATATCAGTTAAGCGCATACGTAAGAAGATAGGTCTAATCATTTTAGCAAAGCGCTCAAAATCCTCATCATCCTTTGTCTTGGATGGTTTAGGAGGAAAAGGCATGGGTTTCTGAACCCATGGTTCTCTTTCTCTACCGTGCTTCCTAGCAACAAAATCTCTCTTATCATAACGTTGATTCTTTGATTGTGGGTTTTCAAAAATCAACAGCAGGTTCAATCTCTACATCATTATTATTGCTAGGTTGAGCATCAACATGAACATTATCATTAACATTATCACTAGGTTCATGTTCATCACCAGATTGTGTTTCAGCATCAGAAATAGAAATATCATTGGGATTCTCAGGTCTGTCTATAACAGGTTCACTAGAAGCATGAAAAGTCCTATCATTTTTCTTTTTCTTCTTTCTAGAAGAACTAGGTGCCTCTAAATTATTTCTCTGAGAATCCTACTCGATTCTCTTAGGGTGGCCTTCAGGATACAAAGGTTCCTGAGTCATTCTACCAGTTCTAGTAGCCACTCTAACAACAAACTCATGTTTATTATTCAATTCATCGAGCAAATCACTTTGAGCTTTAAGTACTTGCTCAGCTTGAGTGGTAACCATAGAAGCATATTTGCTAATGAGTTTAAGTTCACTTTTAACTCTAGCCATATAATCACTCAAGCGTCCTATCTCGAAAGCATTATTCTTTAATTCTCTACCAACATAGGCATTAAAACTTTCTTGCCTAGCCATAAAGTCGTCAAATTCATCTAAGCATGGGCTATGGAATTTAGTAGAAGGAATTTCAACTTTATCATATCTATAGAGAGAATTTACCTTTACTACCTGTGTCGGGTTATCAAGACAATGTATTTCTTCAATAGGCGGTATATTAAAACCATGTATTTGTTCAATAGGAGGTAAATTCTTAACATCTTCAGCTTTTATACCTTTTTCTTTCATTGATTTCTTTGCCTCTTGCATATCTTCAGGACTGAGAAATAGAACACCCCTCTTCTTCAGAGTTGGTTTAGGAATAGGCTCAGGAGTTAGCTCAATTGGCTCAGGAATTGCCTCAGTAATTGGCTCAGGAAGAGTCCAATTATTTTCATTAGTAAACATATTATTCAATAGTAATTCAGCTTGGTCGACTATTCTTTCCCAGAAAACACAACCGGCACAACTATCCAAGTAGTCCTTGGAAGCATCGGTTAGTCCATTATAAAAGATATCAAGTATTTCATTTTTCTTAAGAGGATGATCAAGCAAAGCATTAAGTAATCGGAGAAGCCTCCCCCGAGCTTGTGGGAGACTCTCTTCTTCGATTTGCACAAAATTATATATTTCTCGCAAGGCAGCTTGTTTCTTATGGGCAGGGAAATATTTAGCAGAGAAGTAATAAATCATATCCTGGGGACTACGCACATAACCAGGATCAAGAGAATTAAACCAAGTTTTAGCATCACCCTTTAATGAGAACGGAAATATCTTAAGGATATAATAATAGCGAGACTTCTCATCATTTGTAAACGGGGTGGCTATATCATTTAACTTGGCAAGATGTGCCACAACAGTTTTAGATTCATAGCCATAAAAAGGATCAGATTCAACTAAAGTAATTATCTCAGGATCAACAGAGAATTCATAATCCTTATCAGTAACACAGATAGGTGAAGTAGCAAAAGCGGGGTCAGGTTTCATTCTAGCATTAAGAGATTGTTGCTTCCATTTATCTAATAACTTCTTAAGATCATATTTATCATTGCAAGCAAATAGCTCTAGCAGCTTCTTCATCCATAACATAACCCTCAGAAACAACACGCAATTCATAATTAGGGGGAGAACCTTCATCATCACTATCATCAATAATTTCATCTTCAACAATTTTGTTCTCTCTAACCCTAGCAAGTTGTTCATCAAGAAATTCACCTAATGGCACGGTAGTATCAAGCATAGAAGTAGTTTCATCATAAGTATCATCCATAGCAGAAGTGGCACCATCAATAACATGCAACATATCAGAATTCAAAGCAGTAGCAGGTTTAGGTGTCGCAAGCTTACTCAAAACAGAAGGAGAATCTAGTGCAGAGCTAGATGGCAGTTCCTTACCTCCACTTGTAGTTGAGGGAAATCTTAGTTCTTTCGTCTTTCAAGTTCCTCATAGTCACCAGCAGATATAAATCCCAAGTGACTCAAAGAATAGAGCTATGCTCCCCGGCAACGGCGCCAGAAATTAGTCTTGATAACCCACAAGTGTAGGGGATCGCAACAGCTTTCGAGGGTAGAGTATTCAACCCAAATTTATTGATTCGACACAAGGGGAGCCAATGAATATTCTCAAGTATTAGCAGTTGAGTTGTCAATTCAACCACACCTGGATAACTTAGTATCTGCAGCAAAGTATTTAGTAGCAAAGTAGTATGATAGTAATGGTAAAAGTGGCAAAAGTAAAGATAGCAGTTTTGTAGTAGTTGTAACAGTAGCAACGGAGAAGTAGATAAGCGAAGCACAATATGTGAAAAGCTCGTAGGCATTGGATCAGTGATGGATAATTATGTCGGATGTGATTCCTCATGTAATAGATATAACATAGGGTGACACCGAACTAGCTCCAGTTCATCAATGTAATGTAGGCATGTATTCCGAATATAGTCATACGTGCTTATGGAAAAGAACTTGCATGACATCTTTTGTCCTACCCTCCCGTGGCAGCGGGGTCCTAGTGGAAACTAAGGGATATTAAGGCCTCCTTTTAATAGAGAACCGGACCAAAGCATTAACACATAGTGAATACATGAACTTCTCAAACTATGGTCATCACCGAGAAGTATCCCGATTATTGTCACTTCGGGGTTGTCAGATCATAACACATAATAGGTGACTATAGACTTGCAAGATAGGATCAAGAACTCACATATATTCATGAAAACATAATAGGTTCAGATCTGAAATCATGGCACTCGGGCCCTAGTGACAAGCATTAAGCATAGCAAAGTCATAGCAACATCAATCTCAGAACATAGTGGATACTAGGGATCAAACCCAACAACACTAACTTGATTACATGGTAAATCTCATCCAACCCACCACCGTCCAGCAAGCCTACAATGTAATTACTCACGCACGGCGGTGAGCATCATGAAATTGGTGATGGAGGATGGTTGATGATGACGACGGCGACGAATCCCCCTCTCCGGAGCCCCGAACGGACTCCAGATCAGCCCTCCCAAGAGAGATTAGGGTTGGCGGCGGCTCCGTATCGTAAAACGCGATGAAACTTTCTCTCTGATTTTTTTCTCCGCGAAACGGAATATATAGAGTTGGAGTTGAGGTCGGTGGAGCATCAGGGGGCCCACGAGACAGGGGGGGCGCCCAGGGGAGAGGGCACGCCCCCCACCCTCGTGGATAGGGTGTGGGGCCCCCTGGCCTTGATTCTTTCGCCAGTATTTTTTATATCTTCCAAAAGTTATCTCCGTGGATTTTCAGGTCCTTCCGAGAACTTTTGTTTTCTGCACAATAAACAACACCATGGCAGTTCTGCTGAAAACGGCATCAGTCCGGGTTAGTTTCATTCAAATCATGCAAGTTAGAGTCCAAAACAAGGGCAAAAGTGTTTGGAAAAGTAGATACGTTGGAGACGTATCAGGAGCGCACCATGTCATAGTTCGACGAGCGCAAGTTGGTCGACCCCTACTTCGCCACCATACACATGAAGCGCAGCTCGAAGGCCATGGCGAACCATTGGGCAATCATCCAAACCGCGTGCAAAAAATGGCATGGGATCGTCGAGGAGGTCGCGGCTCGCCCGGAAAGCGGCGCCATCATTGAGGGTCAGGTATGCACATACGCTGGTCTCTCGCTCATTTTTTGCCGTGCGTCGCCGACACTTGTTCCTCGGCGTAGATGGTTCGGATGTTCACCATGTACCACCAGGACAGCACACTGACCAAGAATTCAAGTACCTCCACGTCTTCTCCCGGATTGAGAAGTGCGAGAAGTGGGAGGACGCCCGGCGCACCCTCGCCAAGGCCAAGGAGACTTACAAGCCGGACGCGCCGACGTCGGGCATGGCCGATGGGCGCCCGGACGACAACAAATGGGCCAAGTCGGTGAAGGACGCCACGCCGGCTACCGTGTGGCTGCAAGCATCCACCGAGCAGTGCCTCGCCAATGCCAAGACCCATGCCGCCCAGAAGGAAGAGAAAACCGAGGCACCGTGGTCGGCGTTGATGACGAACAACGCCATCAAGCTCGACATGCTCCAGACCAACGCCGCCGCGAAGAAGAGGAACACTCACCTGGCATTCCTGATGGGGGGTAGACATGTCGACGATGGACGAGCAGGTCAAGGCGTGGTACCTGGCGGAGCGTGGCCTCATCCTGAACCAGATGCCGTCGGCGGCTGCACCAACTCCCTCGCCGACCCCAACGTCGCTGCCAAGCCTGAGGGATGATGCCTCGACGACGCCCAGTACAGAAGCTGCACAGACGCCGACCAGCCCGCGCACGCCGACCAGCCCGCGCACGCCGACTCCCGCCAGTCCGACGCCGGAGATCGACACCGCCGTTTGATGCATTGCCTACGCGTCCTTCCTTTTGAACGCCAAATTTTTTATTGATCACTGAACTATGGCATGGTGATTGTCGGACTTGTGGTGCTGATCGCCGGACTTGCAGCGTTTTTTGGGTAGCAAGAATGGGCAAGTTTGAATTTATGATGTCTTGGGCCGGCACTGATATGTCTCCAACGTATCTATAATTTTTTATTGTTCCATGCTATTATATTACCTCTTTAGGATGTTTATGGGCTTTATTTTACACATTTATATCATTTTGGGACTAACCTACTAACCGGAGGCCCAGCCTGTATTGTTGTTTTTTTGCCTATTTCGGTATTTCGAAGAAAAGAAATATCAAACGGAGTCCAAACGGAATGAAACCTTTGGGAGCATGATTTTTGGAACGAACATGATCCAGAGGACTTGGATTGCAAGTCAAGAAGCAATCGAGGCGGCTAGGAGATAGGAGGGCGCGCCCACCCCTCCTGGGCGCGCCCCCTGCCACCGACGTACTTCTTCCTCCTATATATACCTATGTACCCCGAAAATATCCAGCGAGCCAATGAAAAACAATTTCCACCGCCGTAACCTTATGTATCCACGAGATCCCATCTTGGAGCCTTCGTCGGCGCTCCGCCGGAGGGGGAATCGACCATGGAGGGATTCTACATCAACACCATAGCCCCTCCGATGAGTTGTAAGTAGTTTACCACAGACCTTCGGGTCCATAGTTATTAGCTAGATGGCTTCTTCTCTCTTTTTGGATCTCAATACCATGTTCTCCCCCTCTCTTGTGGACATCTATTCGATGTAAACTCTTTTTGCGGTGTGTTTGTCAAGATCCGATGAATTGTGGGTTTATGATCAAGTTTATCTATGAGAAATATTTGAATCTTCTCTGAATTCTTTTATGTATGATTGAGTTATCTTTGCAAGTCTCTTCGAATTATCAGTTTGGTTTGGCCTACTAGATTGATCTTTCTTGCCATGGGAGAAGTGCTTAGCTTTGGGTTCAATCTTGCAGTGTCCTTACCCAATGACAGAAAGGGTTGCAAGGCACGTATTGTATTGTTGCCATCGAGGATAAAAAGATGGGGTTTATATCATATTGCTTGAGTTTATCCCTCTAGATCATGTCATCTTTCTTAATGTGTTACTCTGTTCTTATGAACTTAATACTCTAGATGCATGCTGGATAGCGGTCGATGTGTGGAGTAATAGTAGTAGATGCAGGCAAGAGTCGGTCTACTTGTCGCGGACGTGATGCCTATATACATGATCATGCCTAGATAATCTCATAATTATGCGCTTTTCTATCAATTGCTCGACAGTAATTTGTTCACCCACCGTAATACTTATGCTATCTTGAGAGAAGCCACTAGTGAAACCTATGGCCCCCGGGTCTATCTTTCATCATATAAGCTTTCAATCTACTTTTATTTGCATCTTTACTTTTTGCATCTCTTATCATACTATCTCTATCAGATCTCACTTTCGCAAGTGGCCGTGAAGGGATTGACAACCCCTTTATTGCGTTGGTTGCGAGTTCTTTGTTTGTTTGTGGTGCGTGGGACTTTTGAGGAGCCTCCTACTGTTTTGATACCTTGGTTCTCAAAAACTGAGGGAGATACTTACGCTACTATTGCTGCATCACCCTTTCCTCTTCAAGGAAAACCAACGCAAGCTCAAGACGTAGCAAGAAGGATTTCTGTCACAGTTGCCGGGGAGGTCTTCGCTCAAGTCAAGACATACCAAATACCCATCACAAACTCATCTCCCTCGTATTTACATTATTTGCCATTTTCCTCTCGTTTTCCTCTCCCCCATTTCACCCTTGCCGTTTTATTTGCCCTCTCTTTCCCAATCTTCTCCTCTCTCTTTTCCGTTTTCCTTCCCATTGCTATGGCCGAGTCAAAAAGAACTAAGGGTCCTCTCCCGGGTTCTAGTACCTTGGATAACCCCTCTATCCTCTCTAAGCTCATAAATAATGATGCTATGGAAAGACCCACCGGGGTCACCAATGAGAGCTTAAATAATTTTGATGAAGATGACTCTGGAATTTTTCGTTATTTACCTGATGGGTCTTTAAAAGATGCTTGGGATAGATTACTAAGAATTCGGGCTAGCTATGTACCACAATATCAAATTGAGGTTTACTTAAAAAGTTTCTATGTTGGCTTACCCGCTTCTTTCAAGCAAGTTCTAGATTCTATTTTTGAAGAAGGTTTTCTTGAAGGAGATGCTATAGATACCTATGAAAGAATGAAAACTATATTTGGGCACCCCATGAATGATAAGGTTGAATCTACCACCCTCGTATGCTTTTATCAAAACAAAATTATCAAAGAGATGAAGTCTAGTTTAGAAGCAAATTTCCGTAACGTGCTTAATATTACTTCCTCCATTAATGGAAATGTGCTTTCCCAAAATAGAAGGGTGAATGCCATAGAAAGGAAATTTGCTCTTTTCTTTCTGAGTGCCAAATATGGCACTACTTAGATCTATCTTCGCTTTTATGCCTAGCTAGGGGCGTTAAACGATAGCGCTAGTTGGGAGGCAACCCAATTTTATTTGTGTTTTTTGTTTTTGTTTAGTAATAAATTTTGCATCTACATTCTGTTTAGATGTGTTTTTATGTTTTAATTAGTGTTTGTGCCAAGTAGAACCTATAGGATAACCTATGGTGATAGTTAATTTGATTCTGCTGAAAAACAGAAACTTTGCACGCACGAAATTAGTTTTGTTAAATCACAGAAACGTGATTTTGTGTTGATTCTTTTTGCTTCTGATCAATAGACAAATTGTACAGGGCTTCCTATTTTGGTAGGATTTTTAGAGTTCGAGAAGTTTGCGTTAGTTACAGATTGCTACAGACTGTTCTGTTTTTGACAGATTATGTTTTTCGTGTGTTGTTTGCTTATTTTGATGCATCTATGGATAGTAAAATAGTTTATAAACCATAGAGAAGTTGCAATATAGTAGGTTTAACACCAATATAAATAAAAATGAGTTAATTACAGTACCTTATGTGGTGGTTTTGTTTTCTTTCACTAACGGAGCTTATAAGATTTCCTGTTGAGTTTTGTGTTGTGAAGTTTTCAAGTTTTGGATAAAGATTTGAAGGACTATGGAATAAGGAGTGGCAAGAGCCTAAGCTTGGGGATGCCCAAGGAACCCCAAGATATTCAAGAACAGCCAAAAGCCTAAGCTTGGGGATGCCCCGGGAAGGCATCCCCTCTTTCGTCTTCGTTCATTGGTAACTTTACTTGGAGCTATATTTTTATTCGCCACATGATATGTGTTTTGCTTGGAGCGTCATGTATGATATTAGTCTTTGCTTTTTAGTTTTCCACAATCATCCTTGCTGTATACACCTTTTGGGAGAAGCCTACTTGATTAGAATAGAATTTATTAGAATACTCTATGTGCTTCACTTATATCTTTTGAGCTAGATAGTTTTTGCTCTAGTGCTTCACTTATATCTTTGAGAACACGGCGGTGGCTTAATTTTGTAGAAATTGCTAGTCTCTCATGCTTTGAGAGTCTCTTAGAACAGCATGGTATTTGCTATGGCTATAAAATTGGTCCTGGAATGGTAGGCATCCAAGTTGGGTATAATAAAAACTATCATAGGAAGTGAATTGGATGCTATGATCAATTTGATAATTGATAATTGTTTTGAGATATGGAGGTAGTGATATTAAAGTCATGCTAGTTGGGTGATTATGAATTTAAATAATGCTTGTGTTGAAGTTTGTGATTCCCGTAGCATGCACGTATGGTGAACCGCTTTGTGATGAAGTTGGAGCACAATTTTATTTATTGATTGTCTTCCTTATGAGTGGCGGTCGGGGACGAGCGATGGTCTTTTCCTACCAATCTATCCCCCTAGGAGTATGCGCGTAATACTTTGTTTTTGATGACTTGTAGATTTTTGCAATAAGTATATGAGTTCTTTTGACTAATGTTGAATCCATGGATTATACGCACTCTCACCCTTCCACCATTGCTAGCCTCTCTTGTACCGCGCAACTTTCACCGGTACCATACACCCACCATATACCTTCCTCAAAACAGCCACCATACCTACCTATTATGGCATTTCCATAGCCATTCCGAGATATATTGCCATGCAACTTTCCATCGTTCCGTTTATATGACACGTATCATCATTGTCATATTTCTCTTTGCATGATCATGTAGTTGACATCATATTTGTGGCAAGGCCACATTCATAATTTTCATACATGTCGCTCTTGATTCATTGCACCATCCCGGTACACCGCCGGAGGCATTCATATAGAGTCATATCTTGTTCTAAGTTTTGAGTTGTAATTCTTGATTTGTAAGTAAATAAAAGTGTGATGATCTTCATTATTAGAGCATTGTCCCAGTGAGGAAAGGATGATGGATACTATGATTCCCCCATAAGTCGGGATGAGACTTCGGACTTTACAAAAAAAAGGGAAAAAAAGAGAAAGTCCAAAAAAAGGCCAAAGAAAAAAAGAAAAAAAGAAGAAAGAAAAGAGGAAAAGAGAAAAAAAGAAAAAAATGAGAGAAAAAGAGAGAAGGGACAATGCTACTATCCTTTTACCACACTTGTGCTTCAAAAGAGCACCATGATCTTCATGATAGAGAGTCTCCTATGATTGTCACTTTCATATACTAGTGGGAATTTTTCATTATAGAACTTGGCTTGTATATTCCAATGATGGGATTCCTCAAAATGCCCTAGGTCTTCGTGAGCAAGCGAGTTGGATGCACACCCACTTAGTTTCTTTTGTTGAGCTTTCATACATTTATAGCTCTAGTGCATCAGTTGCATGGCAATCCCTACTCACCCACATTGATATCTATTAATGGTCATCTCCATAGCCCGTTGATACGCCTAGTTGATATGAGACTATCTTCCCCTTTTTGTCTTCTCCACAACCACCATTCTATTCCACATATAGTGATATGTCCATGGCTCACGCTCATGTATTGCGTGAAAATTGAAAAAGTTTGAGATTACTAAAGTATGAAACAATTGCTTGGCTTGTCATCGGGGTTGTGCATGATTAAATACTTTGTGTAATGAAGATAGAGCAACAGCCAGACTATATGATTTTGTAGGGATAACTTTCTTTAGCCATGTTATTTTGAGAAGACATGATTGCTTTGATTAGTATGCTTGAAGTATTACTATTTCTTATGTCAATATGAACTTTTATTTTGAATCATTTGGATCTGAACATTCATGCCACAATAAAGAAAATTACATTGAGAATTATGCTAGGTAGCATTCCACATCAAAAAATTTGTTTTTATCATTTACCTACTCGAGGACGAGCAGGAATTAAGCTTGAGGATGCTTGATATGTCTCCAGCGTATCTATAATATTTTATTGTTCCATGCTATTATATTACCCCTTTAGGATGTTTATGGGCTTTATTTTACACATTTATATCATTTTTGGGACTAACCTACTAACCGGAGGCCCAGCCCGTATTGCTGTTTTTTTTGCCTATTTCAGTATTTCGAAGAAAAGGAATATCAAACGGAGTCCAAACGGAATGAAACCTTCGCGAGCGTGATTTTAGGAACGAACATGATCCAGAGGACTTGGAGTGCAAGTCAAGAAGCAATCGAGGCGGCCAGGAGATAGGAGGGCGCGCCCACCCCTCCTGGGCGCGCCCCCTGTCTCCTGGGCCCCTCGAGCGGCCACCGACGTACTTCTTCCTCCTATATATACCTATGTAGCCCGAAAATATCCAGCGAGCCAACGAAAAACAATTTCCACCGCCGTAACCTTCTGTATCCGCGAAATCCCATCTTGGAACCTTCGCCGGCACTCCGTCGGAGGGGGAATCGACCATGGAGGGCCTCTACATCCACACCATAGCCCCTCCGATGAGTTGTAAGTAGTTTACCACAGACCTTCGGGTCTGTAGTTATTAGCTAGATGGCTTCTTCTCTCTTTTTGGATCTCAATACCATGTTCTCCCCCTCTCTTGTGGAGATCTATTCGATGTAAACTCTTTTTACGGTGTGTTTGTCGAGATCCGATGAATTGTGGGTTTATGATCAAGTTTATCTATGAGAAATATTTGAATCTTCTCTGAATTCTTTTATGTATGATTGAGTTATCTTTGCAAGTCTCTTCGAATTATCAGTTTGGTCTGGCCTACTAGATTGATCTTTCTTGCCATGGGAGAAGTGCTTAGCTTTGGGTTCAATCTTGCGGTGTCCTTACCCAGTGACAGAAAGGGTTGCAAGGCACGTATTGTATTGTTGCCATCGAGGATAAAAAGATGGGGTTTATATCATATTGCTTGAGTTTATCCCTCTACATCATGTCATCTTTCTTAATGTGTTACTTTGTTCTTATGAACTTAATACTCTAGATGCATGATGGATAGCGGTCGATGTGTGGAGTAATAGTAGTAGATGCAGACAGGAGTCGGTCTACTTGTCGCGGACGTGATGCCTATATACATGATCATGCCTAGATAATCTCATAATTATTCGCTTTTCTATCAATTGCTCGACAGTAATTTGTTCACCCACCGTAATACTTATGCTATCTTGAGAGAAGCCACTAGTGAAACCTATGGCCCTCGGGCCTATCTTTTATCATATAAGCTTTCAATCTACTTTTATTTGCATCTTTACTTTTTGCATCTATATTATAAAATACCAAAAATATATTTATCTTATCATACTATCTCTATCAGAACTCACTTTCGCAAGTGGCCATGAAGGGATTGACAACCCCTTTATTGTGTTGGTTGCGAGTTCTTTGTTTGTTTGTGTAGGTGTGTGGGACTTTTGAGGAGCCTCCTACGGGATTGATACCTTGGTTCTAAAAAACTGAGGGAAATACTTACGCTACTATTGCTGCATCACCCTTTTCTCTTCAAGGAAAACCAACACAAGCTCAAGACGTAGCAGCACCTAGGGGCGTGGCTGGGAACTAGATCGCCCCCAGGGCCAAAAAAGCGTCGGGCAGTGTGCTGGGGGCCGAACGAGTGGAGATTCTCTTATATTTGGAAGCCAGGTGTTTGATAAATTCCAGTAGCAAAGAAGGATTTCATTTTTGGGTGTGCTCCTTGGATGTCGAGTCGTGACTTTCAGGGTGAAAACACAAGGCCTGGCCTTCATTGGTTATGCCTACTAATTGCCTTGTTGAAGGTATTATTTTGAGAGCTCAGTCTGTCTTCAGGGTGAAAACCTATAATCTTGGATCGGGTGATAATTACGCTTGGGCACTATTTCCTTCTTGAAGGTGTCGCTTTTGGAGACCTTTATATTTTCTGGGTGTCGTCTTTGATGGTGGTTGGAGTTAATCACAGTGGCGAGGCCATTTTTTCCTTTCTTTTTTGTTTTTTTTCTCGGGTTGTATGCATCCGGGATGTTTCTATGACTTCTTGTTGGCGCAGAGGCTGAATGTAATTGGTATCTTCTCGATATTATTCCCCTTTTTAAAAAATAGAAACAGAGGGAGTAGAACCCTAGTATATATATTTTTGGAACTAGGATGAGCTCATTCAAATTAGTGTAATTTATAAACTAGGACATGGAAAAGTTCTACTCTAGTGTAGATTGACCAACTTATTTGTTCAGTATCTGTTTATTTATCAAGTACTGAACTGCTAAAACGACATGTATTATGGTAGGAGGGTGTGCATGTGTGTCAACTCTATGATAGTATTCATAGAATAGTGTAAGGTTGTTTTTCATTGGAAAGTATTATCCAACAACTAAGATAATACAGTTAAGAAACATTATGATGAAATTAAGCAACATGACAATGGCCATCTAGCCCAATAATGAGAACGAATGACAAAGATGCTGAGGATTTGTCCTGCTCATGGGTTGGATGAACCTCGGAAGTGGTATGTTCTTGTAATTTCTGCAACATTTTTTCTTTGGTGTTCATAAATTCCTGACCAGGTCATATACTTCAATATTTAGCTCTCCTGCTCATTATGACAATAGTCGAATCTGGTCCATTTAATGGTCCCTAGCAGAAACGTCGGCCTCGCGCCTTCGCTTCGCCTCCATGTTGCCTGTCATTTCTCGACGCTCGACTGCATGTGACAAGCTTTTGCTGTGGCCATCGTGTCGCCAAACTCCGTACCTTGGGTTCGACAGAAATAATGTTGAGGACACTGCATACTGAAGCGACCATGCCGACAAACCAAAAGAGAGAGAAGGGAGGAAGGACCAAAGCGATAACCCCTCTCACCCTCCGCCCACATTCCCATTCCAGTCACCATTCCCGTGTTGGTGCTAGTGGAAGTAGGATGTGTGAATTGGCGGCGATAGAAGCAGATGGCCGGGGTGAACTTAGCGTTGTTCACCCGGATCAATTTCGCTCAAGATCATGTCTAAGTCCCGAACTAGTGTCCCAAAGAACCTTACCTCAGTCTTCCCATTATTCTTGGCATCAGCGGCCCTTTGTGCCGTAACAGAGGACCACCATGCTTCACGCCTGCAATGTTTTCGCCGGACGGTCTCTCGGTTCCCCCCCCCATCATATAAAGACATTTACTCTGTAGCAAAGCACGAGAAAAGAAGTAAGACGAGAAGTAGGACTTTTAACCGTATTGGAGGCCTCAACATGGTATATCGTGTGCCTCGCTTTCCTTGGGTTCTAATTCCAAATCCACCGGTAGCCCGACATGACGTCTTCGCGATTACCAATCCGCATATTTGTCTTCCTACCGATGTTAGGACCCAACGTAAGTTACAAGAACATCCATGGAAAATGGATAGTTGCTCAAACTAGGAATACGAAAAACTAAGAGGGTCAGCCACGACTTGCTGAAATGAAAACCCACAAGAACCTCCTGATGCAATTTCTTTTGAGACAATCCTGATGATGGTGTCCTAAATTAGGGGGTGCTAACCTAGTCGGCCCATGATCCTCGAGTTGGGCCGATGGGCCCTCATTCGTGGTCAAGATGGACTCTGGAGGCCGTACGCAGGAGGTGTGATCAAGACTACCTCCACCAAAGGTTTGATGTATATGATGACCCACAAGTATAGGGGATCTATCATAGTCCTTTCGATAAGTAAGAGTGTCGAACCCAACGAGGAGCAGAAGGAAATGACAAGCGGTTTTCAGTAAGGTATTCTCTGCAAGCACTGAAATTGTAGGTAACAGATAGTTTTGTAATAAGATAATTTGTAATGGGTAACAAGCAATAAAAGTAAATAAGGTGCAGCAAGGTGGCCCAATCCTTTTTGTAGCAAAGGATAAGCCTGGACAATTTCCTATAATGAGAAAAGCGCTCCCGAGGAAACATGGGAATTATCATCAAGCTAGTTTTCATCACGCTCATATCATTCGCATTCGGTACTTTGGTAATTTGATATGTGGGTGGACCGGTGCTTGGGTACTACCCTTTCTTGGAAAGGCATCCCACTTATGATTAACCCCTATTGCAAGCATCCAAAACTACAAAAGAAGTATTAAGGTAAACCTAACCATAGCATGAAACTAGTGAATCCAAATCAGCCCCTTACGAAGCAACGCATAAACTAGGGTTTAAGATTCTGTCACTCTAGCAACCCATCATCTACTTATTATTTCCCAATGCCTTCCTCGAGGCCCAAATAATGGTGAAGTGTCATGTAGTCGACGTTCACATAACACCACTAGAGGAGAGATAACATACATCTCATCAAAATATCGAACGACTACCAAATTCACATGACTACTAATAGCAAGACTTCACCCATGTCCTCAGGAACAAACGTAACTACTCACAAAGCATATTCATGTTCATGATCAGTGGAGTATTAATATGTATTAAGGATATGAACATATGATCTTCCACCAA
Source organism: Triticum dicoccoides (assembly GCF_002162155.2). Lineage (NCBI taxonomy): Eukaryota > Viridiplantae > Streptophyta > Magnoliopsida > Poales > Poaceae > Triticum > Triticum dicoccoides. The sequence continues at coordinate 408,226,364 of NC_041381.1, read as the reverse complement.
GTAAACCAATTAGCATCAACTACAAGGAGTAATCAACACTACTAGCAACCCTCAGGTACCAATTTGTGGTTTTGATACAAGATTGGATACAAGAGATGAACTAGGGTTTGGAGATGAGATGGTGCTGGTGAAGATGTTGATGGAGATTGACCCCCTCCCGATGAGAGGATCGTTGTTGATGATGATGTTGATGGAGCTTGCTTATGATTTTTTCCAGGGTAAAAGCCTTCATATAGCAGAAGATGGGCACCGGAGAGCCACCAGGGGGCCCAGGAGATAGGGGGTGCGCCCAGTAGGGGGGGCGCCCCCCACCCTCCTGGCCAGGGTGTGGGCCCCCTCTGGTACTTTCTTTGCTCAATAATTCTTATTAATTCCAAAAATGACTTTCGTGGAGTTTCAGGACCTTTGGAGCTGTGCAGAATAGGTTTCGAATATTTGCTCCTTTTCCAGCCAGAATCCAGCTGCCGGCATTCTCTCTCTTCATGATAAACCTTATAAAATAAGACAGAATAGCCATAAGTATTGAGACATAACGTGTAATAACAACCCATAATGCAATAAATATCGATATAAAAGCATGATGCAAAATGGACGTATCAACTCCCCCAAGCTTAGACCTCGCTTGTCCTCAAGCGGAAGCCGATATCGAGAAATATGTCCACATGTTTAGAGATGGAGGTGTCGATAAAAATAAAATGCGGACATGAGGGCATCATGAACATTCTTATAACAGCAACATATATAGAGATTTTGTCATATGATTTCTTATGCTCAAGTAACAATCTGTTCACAATGTCAAGTATGGTTCATAAACTTCATTGAGAACTAACAAACTATAATCTCAGTCATTGAAGCAATTGCAATTTATCATAACATCGGAAAGAGTCAAGAATAGAGCTTTTCAGCAAGTCCACATACTCAACTATCATATAGTCTTCTACAATTGCTAACACTCACGCAGTACTTATGGTTATGGAGTTTTAATCGGACACTGAGAAAGATAGGGGCCTATTATGTTGCCTCCCAATGTATTCACCTTTGGGTGATGTCAACAATAATAGTTCATGCTAACTTACATCCAATTGGATATATATATCAGGATCTTTCCAACACGAGGTGCTTGCCAAAGGATAATATGAAAAAGGGAAAGGTGAGGATCACCTTGACTCTTGCATAATGTAAAGACATAAAGTAAAAGATAGACCCTTCGCAGAGGGAAGCAGAGGTTGTCATATGCTTTTAGGGTTGGATGCACAAAATCTTAATGCAAAAGAACGTCACTTTATATTGCCACTTGTGATATGAACCTTTATTATGCAGTTCGTCGCTTTTATTACTTCCATATCACATGATCGTATAAAGCTTATTTTCTCCGCAGTAGTAAGTCATACATATTTAGAGAGCAATTTTTATTGCTTGCTACATGACAACTTACTTGAAGGATCTTACTCAATCCATAGGTAGGTATGGTGGACTCTCATGGCAAAACTGGGTTTAAGGATATTTGGAAGCACAAGTAGTATCTCTACTTGGTGCAAGGAATTTGGCTAGCATGAGGGGGAAAGGCAAGCTCAACATGTTGGACGATCCATGACAATATACTTTAACTAAGATGTGAGAAAACATAACCCGTTATGTTGTCTTCCTTGTCCAACATCAACTCCTTAGCATGTCATACTTTAATGAGTGCTCACAATTATAAAAGATGTCCAAGATAATATATTTATATGTGAAAACCTGTCTTTCTTTATTAGTTCCTATTAATTGCAACGATGACCAAAACTAGGTTTGTCAACTCTCAACAACTTCTAAGCCTCATACTCTTTATGTGTGAAGTCATTACTATCCATAAGATCAATATGAACTCTTTTATTCTTTTTATTCTTTCTATTTTCTCAAGATCATAGCAAGATAACAAAGCCCCTGACTCAACACTAATCTTTATTATATAGCTCACGGACTCGATTACATAGAGGGATCACAAAGCAAAACTCAAAACTAATTCATACCAAAGCTTTATTCCACTAGATCAAGATATTACTAAAGGGATCAAACTAAGTAAAACGGTAAAGATAGGAGTGTGATGGTGATGCGATACCGGGGCACCTCCCCCAAGCTTGGCAGTTGCCAAGGGGAGTGCCCATACCCATGTGATTATGTCTCCTTCTTCAGAGTTGGGGTTGTGATCTTCTTGGCGATGATGCCCCTCAGGATACGATTCTCCTCCTCGAGCTTATTTACTTGTTGCTTGAGGTCCATATTTTCCTTGCGGAGCTTGCCCGTGACAGCTAATGCTCCTTATACCCAAGGATGTTGCATAGCTTCTGGAGAACAAGTGACACTCTTTTTCATATTTTCATAAGAAAGAAATTTAACATTGGAAGGGATGACCGAGTTTGGAATAGCTGAGCTCTGTAGTTCCCCCACCATGAATCCTGCTTGGAAGCGAGAGGTAACTTCTTGATCCTCCTCCATGGCATCTATCCTTTTCAAATCGGCCTCCATCTCATCCTCCGTTGATGGCCCAAAGTGATAAGAATCGTTGTTTGCTCCTGGACCTGGCGTTGGGTGGGACATCCAACTCTCCCCGACTGACTCTTGAGAAGACATCTTGCTCCAAATCTGTAACAGAAACATCTCAAAACGAAAACAGAAGATTTTTGCGTGATACGGTGGTCAAAACCTTCGGGAGATTATATAATGAATTTTTACCGACCAAAAGAAGTATCGTGCAAGAAAACGGAGTCCGGAAGGCACACGAGGTGCCCACGAGGCAGGGGGGCGCGCCCAGTAAGGGTGGGCGCGCCCTCCACCCTCGTGGAGGCCTCGTGTCCTTCCCGAACTACTTCTTGTTTCCCTAAATTCTTAAATATTCCAAAATGGAGAAAAATTGCCATTAGAATTGTTTTGGAGTTGGTTTACTTACCGTACCACATACCTATTCCTTTTCGGAGTCTGAAACGTTCTGGAAAGTGTCCCTTATGTATTCCTCCGGGGTTACGGTCTCAATAATATTAGTTTCAACATTGATAGGATTACCTGAGATATAATGTTTGATTTTTTGACCGTTCACCACCTTCGGATTTGTGCCTTCGAAGTTGTTGATTTTTATGGCACCGGAACGATAGACCTCCTCGATAACGTAAGGACCTTCCCATTTAGAGAGAAGTTTCCCTGCAAAAAATCTTATGTGCAGTTCTATCTCCAGTGTGGTGTCCTCCATATGGTTCGGAGTGACACTTGCGTAGGATCTATTCATGTTCATGCTCAGGTACACAACGTCTAATAACACCATCTACTCCTTCTTTATAAAGGTGTGGGTCATCCCAGAAGTAGTGTCTTAAATCATAAAAGAACTTTTTCTTTTGCTGGTATGTGAAACTAGGTGGTATAAATTTAGCAACAATGTAATTACATAATCAGCATACCATGGAGCAGTACGAGAAGCATTAATGACCGTTAATTGTTCATCAGGAAAGCTATCATCAATAGGTAGTGGGTCATTAAGAACATTCTCTAACCTAGACAAGTTGTCTGCAACGGGGATCTCAGCCCCCTTTCTATCAATAATATGCAAATCAAAATTCTTGGAGCAAGAGAACCCATCTAATAAGTCTAGGTTTAGCATCTTTCTTTTCCATAAGATATTTAATAACAGCATGATCAATGTGAATAGTTACTTTAGAATCAACAATATAAGGTCTGAACTTATCACATGCAAATACAACTGCTAAGAATTCTTTTTCTGTAGTAGCATAATTTCTCTGGGTAGTATCAAGAGTTTTACTAGCATACTGGATAACATTTAATTTCTTATCAACTCTTTGCCCTAGAACAGCACCTACAACATAATCACTAGCATCACACATAATTTCAAAGGGTAAATTCCAATCAGGTGGCTGAACAATAGGTGCAGTGATCAAAGCTTTCTTAAGTATTTCAAATGCTTCTACACAATCATCATCAAAGACAAAAGGAATATCTTTTTGCAATAAATTAGTCAGGGGCCTAGAGATTTTAGAAAAGTCCTTAATGAACCTCCTATAAAAACCGGCATGACCAAGGAAACTTCTTATACCTTTAATGTCCTTGGGACATGGCATCTTTTCAATAGCATCAACTTTAGCTTTATCAACTTCAATACCTCTTTCAGAAATTTTATGCCCCAAGACAATGCCTTCATTAACCATAAAGTGGCACTTTTCCCAATTCAAGGCGAGACAAGTGTCTCACATCTCTGCAAAACTCGATCAAGGTTGCTCAAGCAATCATCAAAAGAGGATCCATAAACGGAGAAGTCATCCATGAATACCTCACAAATCTTTTCACAAAAGTCAGAGAATATAGCCATCATGCATCTTTGAAAGGTAGCAGGTGCATTACATAAACCAAAAGGCATACGTCTATAAGAGAAAGTACCAAAAGGGCAAGTAAAAGTAGTTTTTGATTGATCCTCCGCTGACACAGGTATTTGAGAGAAACCACAATAACCATCTAGAAAGCAGAAATGTGTATGTTTGGATAGTCTTTCTAGCATTTGATCAATAAAAGGTAAAGGGTAATGATCTTTCTTAGTAGCTTCATTTAATTTATGGAAATCAGTTACCATCCTATAACCTGTAATAATTCTTTGCGGGATCAATTCATCTTTATCATTAGGGACGACGGTAAGACCTCCCTTCTTAGGAACGCAATGGACAGGACTTACCCAATCACTATCGGCAACGGGATGAATTATATCTGCCTCAAGGAGCTTTAGTATCTCCTTTCTTACCACTTCTTTCATCTTCGGGTTTAAACGCCGTTGATGATCTCTAACTGGTTTGGAACCTTCGTCCAATTTAATTTTATGTTGGCATAGAGTGGGACTAATGCCCTTAAGATCATCCAGAGTATATCCAATAGCAGCACAGTGCTTCTTCGGAGTTTTCAATAATCTTTCCTCTTCTTGCTCTGAAAGGTTAGCACTAATAATAACAGGATATATCTTCTTTTCCTCAAGATAAGCATATTTAAGATTATCAGGTAAAGGTTTGAGCTCAAACACGGGATCACCCTTGGGTGGAGGGGGATCCCCTAGGATTTCAATAGGCAAGTTGTGTTTCAAAATAGGACCCTGTTTAAGGAATAACTCATCTATTTCCCTTCTTTCATTCATAATTAAACATATCATTTTCATGGTCTAGCAAATATTGTTCTAAAGGATCAGTAGGAGGCACGGCAATAGAAGCAAGACCAATTATTTCATCTTTACTAGGCAATTCTTTAGGTTGTCTACGAAACTTAACAAAATTAAACTCATGAGACATATCCCCTAAGCCAATCGTAACAACATCCTTTTTGCAATCAATCCTAGCATTAACAGTATTCAAGAAGGGTCTACCAAATATAATGGGACAAAAGTCATCTTGTGGGGAACCAAGAACAAGAAAATCAGCAGGATATTTAACCTTCCCACACAAGACTTCAACATATCTAACAATCCCAAATGGCGTAATAGTATCTCTATTGGCAAGCTTAATAGTAACATCAATATCTTCTAACTCAGCGGGTGCGATATCATGCATAATTTCTTTATATATGGAAATAGGTATTGCACTAGCACTGGTACCCATATCACATAAGCCATGATAACAATGATCTCCTATTTTAACAGAAATAACAGGCATGCCTACAACAGGTCTATGTATCTTAGCATCTGGTCTAGCAATATTAGCAGTTTCACCACAGAAGTAAATAACATGCCCATCTATATTATCATCCAAGAGATCTTTAACCATAGCAATACTAGGTTCAACATTAATTTGCTCATGAGGTGTATATGTTCTAGTATTACTCTTACGAACCACAGTTGAAGCTTTAGCATGATCCTTTATCCTAACAGGAAAAGATGGTTTCTCAACATAAGTAGTAGGGACAATAGGATCATTATAAGTGATAGTCTTTTCTTCAACTGTAATAGGTGCGACTACTTTTACTTCAATGGGAGGATTGTATTTAAACCACTTCTCCTTAGGGAGATCAACATGAGTAGCAAAAGATTCACAGAAAGAAGCTACTATCTCAGAGTTAAGTCCATATTTAGCGCTAAATCCACGAAAAGCATCGGTATCCATAAAAGATTTAAACAATCAAACTTAGGTGTCATACTTGACTCCTTACCATCGTTGGAACCCCAATCTTCAGAGTTGCGTTTAATTCTTTCCAGTAAATCCCACTTGAATTCAGTCTTCAGCATATAAGAACCAACACAGGAAGTATCAAGCATGGTGCAATCATTGAGAGAAAGCCGAGCATAATTTTTTTGAATAATCATTTCTCTTGAGAGCTCATGATTGGGGCATGAATATAACATTGTCTTAAGCCTACCCCAAGCTTGAGCGATGCTTTCTCCTTCGCGAGGCCAGAACTATATATGTAATTACGATCACGATGAACAAGATGCATAGGATAGAACTTCTGGTGAAATTCCAACTTCAATCGTTTATAGTTCCAAGATCTCGTATCATCACATAGCCTATACCATGTCAATGCATCTCCCTTCAAAGATAAAGGAAAGACCTTCCTCTAAACAACATCATCAGGAATACCTACAAGCTTAAATAATCCACAAACTTCATCCATAAAGATAAGGTGTAAATCGGGATGCAATGTTCCATCTCCTGCAAAGGGATTAGCTAGCAGTTTCTCTATCATACCCGAAGGAATATCAAAGTAAACATTTTCAGTAGGTTCAGTAGGTTCAGGAGCAACGCTTTGCTCTACTGGTCGGGGCGAAGATGCCCCGAACAAGCCCCTCAAAGGATTAGTTTCCATAGTAACAAGTGACAGAAAATTTCAGCACACTATATAAATGTTTCCTTACCAAGTTCCACTCACACAAGGCGCTTCACTCCCCGGCAACGGCGCCAGAAAAGAGTCTTGATGACCCACAAGTATAGGGGATCTATCGTAGTCCTTTCGATAAGTAAGAGTGTCAAACCCAACGAGGAGCAGAAGGAAATGACAAGCGGTTTTCAGTAAGGTATTCTCTGCAAGCACTGAAATTGTAGGTAACAGATAGTTTTGTGATAAGATAATTTGTAACGGGTAATAAGCAATGAAAGTAAATAAGGTGCAGCAAGGTGGCCCAATCCTTTTTGTAGCGAAGGACAAGCCTGGACAATTTCCTATAATGAGAAAAGCGCTCCCGAGGACACATGGGAATTATCGTCAAGCTAGTTTTCATCACGCTCATATGATTCGCGTTTGGTACTTTGATAATTTGATATGTGGGTGGACCGGTGCTTGGGTACAGCCCTTTCTTGGACAAGCATCCCACGTATGATTAACCCCTATTGCAATCATCCGCAACTACAAAAGAAGTATTAAGGTAAACCTAACCGTAGCATGAAACTAGTGGATCCAAATCAGCCCCTTACGAAGCAACGCATAAACTAGGGTTTAAGCTTCTGTCACTCTAGCAGCCCATCATCTACTTATTACTTCCCAATGCCTTCCTCTAGGCCCAAATAATGGTGAAGTGTCATGTAGTCGACGTTCACATAACACCACTAGAGGAGAGACAACATACATCTCATCAAAATATCGAACGAATACCAAATTCACATGACTACCAATAGCAAGACTTCACCCATGTCCTCAGGAACAAACGTAACTACTCACAAAGCATATTCATGTTCATGATCAGAGGAGTATTAATATGCATTAAGGATCTGAACATATGATCTTCCACCAAGTAAACCAATTAGCATCAACTACAAGGAGTAATCAACACTACTAGCAACCCACAGGTACCAATTTGTGGTTTTGATACAAGATTGGATACAAGAGATGAACTAGGATTTTGAGAGGAGATGGTGCTGGTGAAGATGTTGATGGAGATTGACCCCCTCTCGATGAGAGGATCGTTGGTGATGACGATTGTGATGATTTCCTCCTCTCAGAGGGAAGTTTCCTCGGCAGAACAGCTCTGCTGGAGCCCTAGATTGGTTCCCCCAAGGTTCCACCTCGTGGCGGCGGAGTTTCGTCCTGTAAGCTTGCCTCTGGTTTTTTCCAGGGTGAAAGCCTTCATATAGCAGAAGATGGGCACCGGAGGGCCACCAGGGGGCCCAGGAGACAGGGGCGCCCAGTAGGAGTGGGCACGCCCCCACCCTCCTGGCCAGGGTGTGGGCCCCCTCTGGTGTTTTCTTCGCTCAATAATTCTTATTAATTCCAAAACTGACTTCCGTGGAGTTTCAGGATTTTTGGAGCTGTGCAGAATAGGTTTCCAATATTTGCTCCTTTTTCAGCTAGAATCCCAGCTGCCGGCATTCTCCCTCTTCATGATAAACCTTGTAAAATAAGAGAGAATAGCCATAAGTATTGAGACATAACGTGTAATAACAACCCATAATGCAATAAATATCGATATAAAAGCATGATGCAAAATGGACGTATCAGTATACTCCAAGATCTCTGCCGCCGCCTTGCTCATAGATACCGACCTTATAACCCTAGATACACCCCCCCCCGGGCGTGTATATAAGCCATGGGGTTTAGCCCGTAAAGGGGACATCAACGCAAAATCATTCGCCTAGCCCTAGGGTTAGACCACACATTACGATCTCCAGGTAGATCAACTCTGCACTTGATACATCTTCATCAATGTAAACAAGAGCGGGACGTAGGGTTTTACCTCCATCAAGAGGCACCGAATCAGGGTAAACATCGTCTCCTTCGTTTCTGTTACCCTCGATCTGAGATCCATAGCTCGGGACCCCCTACCCCAAGGTCTGACGGTTTTGACACACCTGATATTTTTCATTGAGGGGTAATCCTGATGCATGTAAATCGAAAGAAAGTCAACTTGTTGATACAAGCCCACGCAAATAGAAAATGAACGTGTCCCATCAGGAGACATTCTATCTGCACGGTGTCCTTCGGGAGCTTTAGCCACATGGTAAGCCATAATTCAAGGCAGGGACTTGCTCCGCAAGGACCTACTCCCTCCGTCCCATAATATAAGATGCTTTTTAACACTACATTAATGTCAAAAACGTCTTACATTATGGGACGGAGGGAGTAATTAGGAGAATAGGGAATGGAATGAAATCAATGTCAAGGCGAGATGAAGCCGATGGGACAACTTACAGAAAAATCAGCCCAACTGGTAACCGACCTTCTGGAAGCTGACTCCGGTCAATGGAATGAGGAGTTAGTTCGAGACACTTTCTATGCTCGGATGCGCACACAATCTTAAGCATGCCAGCGGCCGAGGCGAGCAGATGAAGACGTATGGGCATGGGAGAAGTCAGGTATTTATACGGTAAAATATGCTTACAAAGAGTTGATGGACGAACGTTTGAAAGAAAAAGTTACAGAGGGAGCCTAAGGTGCGCTGACAAGGATTGGAAGGCACTTTGGAGGTTAAAGGTTCTTCCTAAAATCAGAGTATTCTCGTGGAGAGTGGTGCAAGCTTTGCTTCCATGTTTGGGCAAGCTGTGGCGATGACATAGGTTGCGACAATGGTTACTATCATACGAACACTATGGCAATCCCTACCAATTAGGGCAACTCCAATGCGCGACCCCAAATGGTCCGGCTGCGGGGTAAATAGACAGAACAGGCGACCCAATACGCGGGAGCAACCGAACCAATGTCCGTTTTCGGTTCGCTTTCGACACATTCCCGGCCCACCTTTGGGCCATGTTAGCGGCCGAAGGACACTCGTGGATGGGCGCGGAGCGTGCCCATGTCCTCCCCTTACCCGCCCGTCAGGGACACATGCGCCCCTTTTCTATTCCCCTCCCCCCACTCCAGCCGCACCCCCGCCCCACTCCCCTCTCATCCCTATCCACCACCGCTGCCATTTTTCTCGGTCGTGTCACTGTCCAGCACGACCGCGCGCTCGCCCCTACCCTTGTCGCAACCCCACTTTTTCTCGACACTCCTAGTTGTCCAACCCCGGCCGCCTGATTTCAGCGCATCCGATGGACGGATTTGGAGCGAATCCGGCCGGATTTGAGCTCTTCCGACTGCTAGAGGTTGCGTTGTGCCATGGACTGGCCGGGTACCGGACCGCACAACATGTTGGGGAACGTAGTAATTTCAAAAAAAATCCTACGCACACGCAAGATCATGGTGATGGCATAGCAACGAGAGGGGAGAGTATTGTCCATGTACCCTCGTAGACCGTAAGCGGAAGCGTTATGACAACATGGTTGATGTAGTCGTACGTCTTCACGATCCGACCGATCCAAGCACCGAACGTATGGCACCTCCGTGTTCAGCACACGTTCAGCTCGATGACGTTCCCCGGGCTCCGATCCAGCAAAGCGTCGGGGATGAGTTCCGTCAGCACGACGGCGTGGTGATGATGATGATGTTCTACCGGCGCAGGGCTTCGCCTAAACTCCGCGACGATATGACCGAGGTGGAATATGGTGGAGGGGGGCACCGCACACGGCTAAGGAATGATCCGTAGATCAACTTGTGTGTTCTAGGGTGCCCCCCTGCCCCTGTATATAAAGGAGCAAGGGGGGGTGCGGCCGGCCCTAGGAGGAGGCGCGCCGGAGGAGTCTTACTCCCACCAGGAGTAGGACTCCCCCCCTTTCCTAGTTGGATTAGGACTTGGGGGGAGGGAAAGAGGAAAGGGGGCGCCGCCCCCCCCCCTTCCTTGTCCTATTCGGACTAGGGGGGAGGGGGCGCGCGGCCTGCCCTGGCCGGCCCTCCTCTTCTCCCTCATGGCCCACTAAGGCCCATTAACCCCCGGGAGGGTTCCGGTAACCCCCCGGTGTTCCGGTAAAATCCCGATTTCACCCGGAACTATTCCGATGTCCAAACATAGGCTTCCAATATATCAATCTTTATGTCTCGACCATTTCGAGACTCCTCGTCATGTCCGTGATCACATCCTGGACTCCGAACAAACTTCGGTACATCAAAACTTATAAACTCATAATAAAACTGTCATCGTAACGTTAAGCGTGCGGACCCTACGGGTTTGAGAACTATGTAGACATGACCTAGAACTATTCTCGGTCAATAACCAATAGCGGAACCTGGATGCCCATATTGGTTCCTACATATTCTACAAAGATCTTTATCGGTCAAACCGCATAACAACATACGTTGTTCCCTTTGTCATCGGTATGTTACTTGCCCGAGATTCGATCGTCGGTATCCAATACCTAGTTCAATCTCATTACCGGCAAGTCTCTTTACTCGTTATGTAATGCATCATTCCGTAACTAACTCATTAGCTACATTGCTTGCAAGGCTTATAGTGATGTGCATTACCGAGAGGGCCCAGAGATACCTCTCCCACAATCGGAGTGACAAAACCTAATCTCGAAATACGCCAACCCAACATGTACCTTTGGAGACACCTGTAGTAATCCTTTATAATCACCCAGTTACGTTGTGACGTTTGGTAGTACCCAAAGTGTTCCTCCGGTAAACGTGAGTTGCATAATCTCATAGTTACAGGAACATGTATAAGTCATGAAGAAAGCAATAGCAATATACTAAACGATCAAGTGCTAGGCTAACAGAATGGGTCATGTCAATCACATCATTCTCCTAACGATGTGATCCCATTAATCAAATGACAACACATGTCTATGGCTAGGAAACATAACCATCTTTGATTAATAAGCTAGTCAAGTAGAGGCATACTAGTGACGTTGTGTTTGTCTATGTATTCACACATGTATTATGTTTCCGGTTAATACAATTCTAGCATGAATAATAAACATTTATCATGATATGAGGAAATAAATAATAACTTTATTATTGCCTCTAGGGCATATTTCCTTCAGTCTCCCACTTGCACTAGAGTCAATAATCTAGATTACATAGTAATGATTCTAACACCCATGGAGTCTTGGTGCTGATCATGTTTTGCTCGTGAGAGAGGCTTAGCCAACGGGTCTGCAACATTCAGATCCGTATGTATCTTGCAAATTTCTATGTCTCCCACTTGGACTTGGTCCCGGATGGAATTGAAGCGTCTCTTGATGTGCTTGGTCCTCTTGTGAAATCTGGATTCCTTTGCCAAGGCAATTACACCAGTATTGTCACAGAAGATCTTCATTGGTCCCGATGCACTAGGTATGACACCTAGATCGGAAATGAACTCCTTCATCTAGACTCCTTCATTTGCTGCTTCCGAAGCAGCTATGTACTCCGCTTCACATGTAGATCCCACCACGACGCTTTGTTTAGAACTGCACCAACTTACAGCTCCACCGTTTAATAAAAATACGTATCCAGTTTGCGATTTAGAATCGTCCTGATTAGTGTCAAAGCTTGCATCGAGTAACCATTTACGACTAGCTCTTTGTCACCTCCATATACGAGAAACATATCCTTAGTCCTTTTCAGGTATTTCAGGGTGTTCTTGACCGCTGTCCAGTGATCCACTCCTGGATTACTTTGGTACCTTCCTGCCAAGCTTATTGCTAAGCATACGTCAGGTCTGGTACATAGCATTGCATACATGATAGAGCCTATGGCTGAAGCATAGGGGACATCTTTCATTTTCTCTCTATCTTCTGCTGTGGTCGGGCATTGAGTCTGACTCAACTTCATACCTTGTAGCACGGGCAAGAACCCTTTCTTTGCCTGATCCATTTTGAACTTTTTCAAAATTTTATCAAGGTATGTGCTTTGTGAAAGTCCTATTAAGCGTCTTGATCTATCTCTATAAATCTTGATGCCCAATATGTAAGCAGCTTCACCGAGGTCTTTCATTGAAAAACTTTTATTCAAGTATCCCTTTATGCTATCCAGAAATTCTATATCATTTCCAATTAATAATATGTCATCTACATATAATATCAGAAATGCTATAGAGCTCCCACTCACTTTCTTGTAAATACAGGCTTCTCCAAAAGTCTGTATAAAACCATATGCTTTGATCACACTATCAAAGCGTTTATTCCAACTCCGAGATGCTTGCACCCGTCCATAAATGGATCGCTGGAGCTTGCACACTTTGTTAGCACCTTTTGGATCAACAAAACCTTCTGGCTGCATCATATACAACTCTTCTTCCAGAAATCCATTCAAGAATGCAGTTTTGACATCCATTTGCCAAATTTCATAATCATAAAATGCAGCAATAGCTAACATGATTCGGACAGACTTAAGCATCGCTACGGGTGAGAAAGTTTCATCGTAGTAAACCCCTTGAACTTGTCAAAAACCTTTCGCAACAAGTCGAGCTTTATAGACAGTTACATTACCATCAGCGTCAGTCTTCTTCTTAAAGATCGATTTATTCTCAATGGCTTGCTGATCATTGGGCAAGTCAACCAAAGTCCATACTTTGTTCTCATACATGGATCCCATCTCAGATTTCATGGCTTCTAGCCATTTTGCGGAACCTGGGCTCATCATCGCTTCCTCATAGTTCGTAGGTTCATCATGGTCAAGTAACATGACTTCCAGAATAGGATTACCGTACCACTCTGGTGCGGATCTTACTCTGGTAGACCTACGAGGTTCAGTAGAAACTTGATCTGAAGTTTCATGATCAATATCATTAGCTTCCTCACTAATTGGTGTAGGTGTCACAGGAACCGATTTCTGTGATGAACTACTTTCCAATAAGGGAGCTGGTATAATTACCTCATCAAGTTCTACTTTTCTCCCACTCACTTCTTTCGAGAGAAACTCTTTATCTAGAAAGGATCCATTCTTAGCAACGAATGTCTTGCCTTCGGATCTGTGATAGAAGGTGTACCCAACTGTCTCCTTTGGGTATCCTATGAAGACACATTTCTCCGATTTAGGTTCGAGCTTATCTGGTTTAAGTTTCTTCACATAAGCATCGCAGCCCCAAACTTTAAAAAATGACAACTTTGGTTTCTTGCCAAACCACAGTTCATAAGGCGTCGTCTCAACGGATTTTGATGGTGCCCTATTTAATGTGAATGCGGCCGTCTCTAAAGCATAACCCCAGAACGATAGCGGTAAATCAGTAAGAGACATCATAGATCGCACCATATCTGGTAAAGTTCGATTATGACGTTCGAACACACCATTTCGTTGTGGTGTTCCGGGTGGCGTGAGTTGTGAAACTATTCCGCATTGTTTCAAATGTAAACCAAACTCGTAACTCAAATATTCTCCTCCACTATCAGACCATAGAAACTTTATTTTCTTGTTACGATGATTTTCCACTTCACTCTGAAATTCTTTGAACTTTTCAAATGTTTCAGACTTGTGTTTCATTAAATAGATATACCCATATCTGCTCAAATCATCTGTGAAGGTGAGAAAATAACGATATCCGCCACGAGCATCAACATTCATCGGACCACATACATCTGTATGTATGATTTCCAACAAATCTGTTGCTCTCTCCATAGTACCGGAGAACGGTGTTTTAGTCATCTTGCCCATGAGGCACGGTTCGCAAGTACCAAGTGATTCATAATCAAGTGATTCCAAAAGTCCATCAGTATGGAGTTTCTTCATGCGCTTTACACCGATATGACCTAAACGGCAGTGCCACAAATAAGTTGCACTATCATTATCAACTCTGCATCTTTTAGCTTCGACATTATGAATATGTGTATCACTACTATCGAGATTCAATAAAAATAGACCACTCTTCAAGGGTGCAGGACCATAAAAGATATTACTCATATAAATAGAACAACCATTATTCTCTGATTTAAATGAATAACCTTCTCGCATCAGATAAGATCCAGATATAATGTTCATGCTCAATGCTGGCACCAAATAACAATTATTCAGGTCTAAACTAATCCCGAAGGTAGATGTAGAGGTAGCGTGCCGACCGCGATCACATCGACTTTGGAACCGTTTCCCACGCGCATCGTCACCTCGTCCTTGGCCAGTGCTCACTTATTCCGTAGTCCCTGTTTCGAGTTGCAAATATTAGCAACAGAACCAGTATCAAATACCCAGGTGCTACTGCGATCTCTAGTAAGGTACACATCAATAACATGTATATCACATATACCTTTGTTCACCTTGCCATCCTTCTTATCCGCCAAATACTTGGGGCAGTTCCACTTCCAGTGACCAGTTTGCTTGCAGTAGAAGCACTCAGTTTCAGGCTTAGGTTCAGACTTGGGGTTTCTTCTCTTGAGCAGCAACTTGCTTGCTGTTCTTCTTGAAGTTCCCCTTCTTCTTCCCTTTGCCCTTTTTCTTGAAACTAGTGGTCTTGTTGACCATCAACACTTGATGCTCCTTCTTGATTTCTACCTCCGCAGCTTTTAGCATTGCGAGGAGCTCGGGAATTGACTTGTTCATCCCTTGCATATTATAGTTCATTACGAAGCTCTTGTAGCTTGGTGGCAGTGATTGGAGAATTCTGTCAATGACGCTATCAACAGGAAGATTAACTCCCAGTTGAATCAAGTGATTAGTATACCCAGACATTTTGAGTATGTGTTCACTGACAGAACTATTCTCCTCCATCTTGCAGCTATAGAACTTATTGGAGACTTCATATCTCTCAATCCAGACATTTGCTTGAAATATTAACTTCAACTCCTGGAACATCTCATATGCTCCGTGACGTTCAAAATGTCGTTGAAGACCCGGTTCTAAGCCGTAAAGCATGGCACACTGAACTATCGAGTAGTCATCAGCTTTGCTCTGCTAGACGTTCTTAACGTCGTCAGTTGCATCAGCAGCAGGCCTGGCACCCAGCGGTGCTTCCAGGATGTAATTCTTCTGTGCAGCAATGAGGATAATCCTCAGGTTACGGACCCAGTCCGTGTAATTGCTACCATCATCTTTCAACTTTGCTTTCTCAAGGAACGCATTAAAATTCAACGGAACAACAGCACGAGCCATCTATCTACAACAAACATAGACAAGCAAAATACTATCAGGTACTAAGTTCATGATAAATTTAAGTTCAATTAATCATATTACTTAAGAACTCCCACTTAGACAGACATCTCTCTAGTCATCTAAGTGATCACGTGATCCAAATCAACTAAACCATAACCGATCATCACGTGAGATGGAGTAGTTTTCAATGGTGAACATCACTATGTTGATCATATCTACTATATGATTCACGCTCGACCTTTCGGTCTCCGTGTTCTCAGGCCATATCTGCATATGCTAGGCTCGTCAAGTTTAACCTGAGTATTCTGCGTGTGCAAAACTGGCTTGCACCCGTTGTAGATGGATGTAGAGCTTATCACACCCGATCATCACGTGGTGTCTGGGCACGACGAACTTTGGCAATGGTGCATACTCAGGGAGAACACTTCTTGATAATTTTTAGTGAGAGATCATCTTAAAATGCTACCGTCAATCAAAGCAAGATAAGATGCATAAAGGATAAACATCAGATGCAATCAATATAAGTGATATGATATGGCCATCATCATCTTTTGCTTGTGATCTCCATCTCCGAAGCACCGTCGTGATCACCATCGTCACCGGCGCCACACCTTGATCTCCATCGTAGCATCGTTGTCGTTTACACCATCTATTGCTTCTACGACTATCGCTACCGCTTAGTGATAAAGTAAAGCAATTACAGGGCGTTTGCATTTCATACAATAAAGCGACAACCATATGGCTCCTGCCAGTTGCCGATAACTTCGGTTACAAAACATGATCATCTCATACAATAAAATATAGCATCACATCTTGACCATATCACATCACAACATGCCCTGCAAAAACAAGTTAGACGTCCTCTACTTTGTTGTTGCAAGTTTTACGTGGCTGCTACGGGCTTAGCAAGAACCGTTCTTACCTACGCATCAAAACCACAACGATAGTTTGTCAAGTTAGTGTTGTTTTATCCTTCGCAAGGACCGGGCGTAGCCACACTCGATTTAGCTAAAAGTGAGAGAGACAGACACCCGCCAACCACCTTTAAGCACGAGTGCTCGTAGCGGTGAAACCAGTCTCACGTAAGCGTATGCGTAATGTCGGTCCGGGCCGCTTCATCTCACAATACCGCTGAACCAAAGTATGACATGCTGGTAAGCAGTATGACTTGTATCGCCCACAACTCACTTGTGTTCTACTCATGCATATGACATCTACGCATAAAACCTGGCTCGGATGCCACTATTGGGGAACGTAGTAATTTCAAAAAAAATCCTACGCACACGCAAGATCATGATGATGGCATAGCAATGAGAGGGGAGAGTATTGTCCACGTACCCTCGTAGACCGTAACCGGAAGCGTTATGACAACGCGGTTGATGTAGTTGTACGTCTTCGCGATCCGACCGGTCCAAGCACCAAATGTACGGCACCTCCGTGTTCAGCACACGTTCAGCTCGATGACGTTCCCCGGGCTCCGGTCCAGCAAAGCGTCGGGGATGAGTTCCATCAGCACAACGGCGTGGTGACGATGATGATGTTCTACCGGCGCAGGGCTTCGCCTAAACTCCGCGACGATATGACCGAGGTGGAATATGGTGGAGGGGGGCACCGCACACGGCTAAGGAACGATCCGTAGATCAACTTGTGTGTTCTAGGGTGCCCCCTGCCCCCGTATATAAAGGAGCAAGGGGGGGTGCAGTCGGCCCTAGGAGGAGGCGCATCGGAGGAGTCCTACTCCCACCGGGAGTAGGACTCCCCCCCTCCTAGTTGGATTAGGACTTGGGGGGAGGGAAAGAGGAAAGGGGGGCGCCGCCCCCCCCCCCTTTCCTTGTCCTATTCGGACTAGGGGGGAGGGGGCGCGCGGCCTGCCCTGGCCGGCCCTCCTCTTCTCCCTCATGGCCCACTAAGGCCCATTAACCCCCGAGAGGGTTCCGGTAACCCCCCGGTGTTCCAGTAAAATCCCGATTTCACCCAGAACTATTCCGATGTCCAAACATAGGCTTCCAATATATCAATCTTTATGTCTCGACTATTTCGAGACTCCTCGTCATGTCCGTGATCACATCCGGGACTCCGAACAAACTTCGGTACATCAAAACTTATAAACTCATAATAAAACTATCATTGTAACGTTGAGCGTGCGGACCCTACGGGTTCGAGAACTATGTAGACATGACCTAGAACTATTCTCGGTCAATAACCAATAGCGGAACCTAGATGCCCATATTGGTTCCTACATATTCTATGAAGATCTTTATCGGTCAAACTGCATAACAGCATACGTTGTTCCCTTTGTCATCGGTATGTTACTTGCCCGAGATTCGATCGTCGGTATCCAATACCTAGTTCAATCTTGTTACCGGCAAGTCTCTTTACTCGTTATGTAATGCATCATTCCATAACTAACTCATTAGCTACATTGCTTGCAAGGCTTATAGTGATGTGCATTACCGAGAGGGCCCAGAGATACCTCTCCGACAATCAGAGTGACAAAACCTAATCTCGAAATACGCCAACCCAACATGTACCTTTGGAGACACCTGTAGTACTCCTTTATAATCACCCAGTTACGTTGTGACGTTTGGTAGTACCCAAAGTATTCCTCCGGTAAACGTGAGTTGCATAATCTCATAGTTGCAGGAACATGTATAAGTCATGAAGAAAGCAATAGCAATATACTAAACGATGAAGTGCTAGGCTAACGGAATGGGTCATGTCAATCACATCATTCTCCTAATGATGTGTGTTGGGGAACGTTGCAGAAAATTAAATTTTTTCCTACGGTTTCACCAAGATCCATCTATGAGTTCATCTAAGCAACGAGTCAAGGGAGTGAGTTTGCATCTACATACCACTTGTAGATCGCGTGCGGAAGCTTGCAAGGGGATGGTGATGATGGAGTCGTACTCGACGTGATTCAGATCACCGATGTCCAAGTGCTGAACGGACAGCACCTCCGCATTCAACACACGTACGGGACGGGAGACGTCTCCTCCTTCTTGATCCAGCAAGGGGGGAAGGAGAGGTTGAGGAAGCTCGCTCCAACGGCAGCACGACGGCGTGGTGGTGTTGGTGCAGCAGTACTCCGATAGGGCTTCGCCAAGCGCTTACGGAGGAGGAGATGTGTTGGGGAGGGGAGGGGCTGCGCCTTAGAGATGGGTACAGCAGCCCTCCCCCCACCCCTCTATTTATAGGGGAAGGGGCAAGGGGGGCCGGCCCCTCTAGATGGGATCTAGAGGGGGGGCGGCGGCCAGGGAGGGGAGGCTTGCCCCCCAAGCAAGGGGGGCGCCTCCCTTAGGGTTCCCCCCCAACCCTAGGCGCATGGGCCCAAGGTGGGGGGGCGCGCCCAGCCCTCCAGGGGCTGGCTCCTTCCCCTTTGCGGCCCATGTGGCCCTCCGGGAGGGGTGGCCCCTCCCGGTGAACCCCCGGAACCCTTCCGGTGGCCCCGGTACAATACCGGTACGCCCCCGAAACTTTCCGGTGTCCGTTTAACAACTTCCCATATATAAATCTTTACCTCTGGACTATTCCGGAACTCCTCGTGACGTCCGGGATCTCATCCGGGACTCCGAACAACATTCGGTAGTCACATACTAGTCTTCCTAATAACCCTAGCGTCACCGAACCTTAAGTGTGTAGACCCTACGGGTTCGGGAGACATGCAGACATGACCGAGACCACTCTCCGGTCAATAACCAACAGCAGGATCTGGATACCCATGTTGGCTCCCACATGCTCCTCGATGATATCATCGGTTGAACCACGATGTCGAGGATTCGATCAAACCCTGTATACAATTCCCTTTGTCAATCGGTACGTTACTTGCCCGAGACTCGATCGTCGGTATCCCAATACCTTGTTCAGTCTCGTTACCGGCAAGTCACTTTACTCGTACCGTAATGCATGATCCCGTGGCCAACACCTTGGTCACCTTGAGCTCATTATGATGATGCATTACCGAGTGGGCCCAGAGATACCTCTCCGTCATACGGAGTGACAAATCCCAGTCTCGATCCGTGTCAACCCAACAGACACTTTCGGAGATACCTGTAGTGCACCTTTATAATCACCCAGTTACGTTGTGACGTTCGGTACACCCAAAGCACTCTTACGGTATCCGGGAGTTACACGATCTCATGGTCTAAGGAAGAGATACTTGACATTGGCAAAGCTCTAGCAAATGAACTACACGATCTTTGTGCTATGCTTAGGATTGGGTCTTGTCCATCACATCATTCTCCTAATGATGTGATCCCGTTATCAACGACATCCAATGTCCATAGTCAGGAAACCATGACTATCTGTTGATCACAACGAGCTAGTCAACTAGAGGCTCACTAGGGACGTATTGTGGTCTATGTATTCACACGTGTATTACGATTTCCGGATAATACAGTTATAGCATGAATAAAAGACAATTAACATGAACAATGAAATATAATAATACTTTTATTATTGCCTCTAGGGCATATTTCCAACAGTCTCCCACTTGCACTAGAGTCACCAATCTAGTTACATTGTGATGAATCGAACACCCATAGAGTTCTGGTGTTGATCATGTTTTGCTTGCGAGAGAGGTTTAGTCAACGGATCTGCGACATTCAGATCCATATGTACTTTGCAAATTTCTATGTCTCCATCTTGAACATTTTCACGGATGGAGTTGAAACGACGCTTGATGTGCCTGGTCTTCTTGTGAAACCTGGGCTCCTTGGCAAGGGCAATAGCTCCAGTGTTGTCACAGAAGAGTTTGATTGGTCCCGACGCATTGGGTATGACTCCTAGGTCGGTGATGAGCTCCTTCATCCAAATTGCTTCATGCGCTGCCTCCAAGGCTGCCATGTACTCCGCTTCACACGTAGATCCCGCCACAACGCTCTGCTTGCAGCTGCACCAGCTTACTGCTCCACCATTCAACATATACACGTATCCGGTTTGTGACTTAGAGTCATCCGGATCTGAGTCGAAGCTAGCATCGACGTAACCCTTTACGACGAGCTCTTCGTCTCCTCCATAAACGAGAAACATGTCCGTTGTCCTTTTCAGGTACTTCAGGATATTCTTGACCGTTGTCCAGTGTTCCTTGCCGGGATTACTTTGGTATCTTGCTACCAAACTCACGGCAAGGTTTACATCAGGTCTGGTACACAGCATGGCATACATAATAGATCCTATGGCTGAAGCATAGGGGATGACACTCATCTCTTCTTTATCTTTTGCCGTGGTCGGTGACTGAGCCGAGCTCAATCTCACACCTTGTAACATAGGCAAGAACCCTTTCTTGGACTGATCCATTTTGAACCTTTTCAAAATCTTATCAAGGTATGTGCTTTGTGAAATACCTATGAGGCGTCTCGATCTATCTCTATAGATCTTGATGCCTAATATATAAGCAGCTTCTCCAAGGTCCTTCATTGAAAAACATTTGTTCAAGTAGGCCTTAATGCTGTCCAGAAATTGTATATTATTTCCCATCAAGAGTATGTCATCTACATATAATATGAGAAATGCTACAGAGCTCCCACTCACTTTCTTGTAAACGCAGGCTTCTCCATAAGTCTGCATAAACCCAAATGCTTTGATCATCTCATCAAAACGAATATTCCAACTCCGAGATGCTTGCACCAGCCCATAAATGGATCGCTGGAGCTTGCATACTTTGTTAGCGTTCTTAGGATCGACAAAACCTTCCGGCTGCATCATATACAGTTCTTCCTTAAGATGCCCGTTAAGGAATGCCGTTTTGACATCCATCTGCCATATCTCATAATCATAGTATGCGGCAATTTCTAACATGATTCGGACAGACTTTAGCTTCGCTACGGGAGAGAATGTCTCGTCGTAGTCAATCCCTTGAACTTGTCGATAACCCTTAGCGACAAGTCGAGCTTTATAGATGGTAACATATCCATCCGCGTCCGTCTTCTTCTTAAAGATCCATTTGTTTTCTATTGCTCGCCGATCATCGGGCAAGTCTGTCAAAGTCCATACTTTGTTTTCATACATGGATTCTATCTCAGATTTCATGGCTTCAAGCCATTTGTTGGAATCTGGGCCCGCCATCGCTTCTTCATAGTTCGAAGGTTCACCGTTGTCTAACAACATGATTTCCAGGACGGGGTTGCCGTACCACTCTGGTGCGGAACGTGTCCTTGTGGACCTACGAAGTTCAGTAGCAACTTGATCCGAAGTACCTTGATCATCATCATTGGTTTCCTCTTCAGTTGGTGTGGGCATCACAGGAACATTTTCCTGAGCTGCACCACTTTTCCGTTCGAGAGGTAGTACTTCATCGAGTTCTACTTTCCTCCCACTTACTTCTTTCGAGAGAAACTCTTTTTCCAGAAAGCATCCGTTCTTAGCAACAAAGATCTTGCCCTCGGATCTTAAGTAGAAGGTATACCCTACAGTTTCCTTAGGGTATCCTATGAAGATGCATTTTTCCGACTTGGGTTCGAGCTTTTCAGGTTGAAGTTTCTTGACATAAGCATCGCATCCCCAAACTTTTAGAAACGACAGCTTAGGTTTCTTCCCAAACCATAATTCATACGGTGTCGTCTCAACGGATTTAGACGGTGCCTTATTTAAAGTGAATGTAGCTGTCTCTAGAGTGTATCCCCAAAATGATAGCGGTAGATCGGTAAGAGACATCATAGACCGCACCATATCCAATAGAGTGTGATTACGACGTTCAGACACACCGTTTCACTGAGGTGTTCCAGGCGGCGTGAGTTGTGAAACGATTCCACATTTCCTTAAGTGTGTGCCAAATTCGTGACTTAAATATTCTCCTCCACGATCTGATCGTAGGAACTTTATTTTTCGGTCACGTTGATTCTCTACTTCATTCTGAAATTCCTTGAACTTTTCAAAGGTCTCAGACTTGTGTTTCATTAAATAGACATACCCATATCTACTCAAGTCATCAGTGAGAGTGAGAACATAACGATATCCTCCGCGAGCCTCAACGCTCATTGGACCGCACACATCGGTATGTATGATTTCCAACAAGTTGGTTGCTCGCTCCATTGTTCCGGAGAACGGAGTCTTGGTCATTTTGCCCATGAGGCATGGTTCGCATGTGTCAAATGATTCATAATCAAGAGACTCCAAAAGTCCATCAGCATGAAGCTTCTTCATGCGCTTGACACCAATGTGACCAAGGCGGTAGTGCCACAAGTATGTGGGACTATCGTTATCAACTTTACATCTTTTGGCATCCACACTATGAACATGTGTAATATTACGCTCGAGATTCATTAAGAATAAACCATTGACCATCGGAGCATGACCATAAAACATATCTCTCATATAAATCGAACAACCATTATTCTCAGACTTAAATGAGTAGCCATCTCGTATTAAACGAGATCCAGATACAATGTTCATGCTCAAACTTGGCACTAAATAACAATTATTAAGGTTCAAAACTAATCCCGTAGGTAAATGTAGAGGTAGCGTGCCGACGGCGATCACATCGACTCTGGAACCATTCCCGACGCGCATCGTCACCTCGTCCTTCGCCAGTCTCCGTTTATTCCGCAGCTCTTGCTGTGAGTTACAAATATGAGCAACGACACCGGTATCAAATACCCAGGAGTTACTACGAGTACTGGCAAGGTACACATCAATTACATGTATATCAAATATACCTTTGGTGTTGCCAGCCTTCTTATCCGCTAAGTATTTGGGGCAGTTCCGCTTCCAGTGACCCTTCCCCTTGCAATAAAAGCACCCAGTCTCAGGCTTGGGTCCATTCTTTGACTTCTTCCCGGTAACTGGCTTACCGGGCGCGGCAACATCCTTGCCGTCCTTCTTGAAGTTCTTCTTGCCCTTGCCCTTCTTGAACTTAGTGGTCTTATTGACCATCAACACTTGATGTTCTTTCTTGATTTCACCCTCTGCTGACTTTAGCATAGAGAACAATTCAGGAATGGTCTTTTCCATCCCCTGCATGTTGTAGTTCATCACAAAGCTCTTGTAGCTTGGTGGGAGCGACTGGAGGATTCTGTCAATGACCGCCTCATCTGGGAGGTTAATATTCAGCTGGGTCATATGGTTGTGCAGCCCAGACATCTTGAGTATGTGCTCACTGACAGAACTATTTTCCTCCATCTTACAACTGTAGAACTTGTCGGAGACATCATATCTCTCGACCCGGGCATGAGCTTGAAAAACTAGTTTCAGCTCCTCGAACATCTCATATGCTCCGTGATGCTCAAAACGCTTTTGGAGCCCGGTTCTAAGCTGTAAAGCATGCCGCACCGAACGAGGGAGTAATCATCAGCACGAGTTTGCCAAGCATTCATAATGTCTTGGTTCTCTGGGACGGGAGCGTCACCTAGCGGTCCTTCTAGGACATATTGTTTCCTGGCAGCTATGAGGATGATCCTCAGGTTCCGGACCCAGTCCGTATAGTTGCTGCCATCATCTTTCAGCTTGGTTTTCTCTAGGAACGCGTTGAAGTTCATGTTGACATGAGCGTTGGCCATTTGATCTACAAGACATATTTGCAAAGGTTTTTAGACTAAGTTCATGATAATTAAGTTCTAATCAAATTATGAACTCCCACTCAGATTAGACATCCCTCTAGTCATCTAAGTGTTACACGATCCGAGTCGACTAGCCCGTGTCCGATCATCACGTGAGACGGACTAGTCATCGTCGGTGAACATCTTTATGTTGATCGTATCTTCCATACGACTCGTGTTCGACCTTTCGGTCTCCGTGTTCCGAGGCCATGTCTGCACATGCTAGGCTCGTCAAGTTAACCCTAAGTGTTTTTGCTGTGTAAAACTGTCTTACACCCGTTGTATGTGAACATAAGAATCCATCACATCCGATCATCACGTGGTGCTTAGAAGCGACGAACTGTAGCAACGGTGCACAGTTAGGGGAGAACACTTCTTGAAATTTTTGTAAGGGATCATCTTATTTACTACCATCGTCCTAAGTAAACAAGATGCATAAACATAATAAACATCACATGCAATTATATAGTTGTGACATGATATGGCCAATATCATATAGCTCCATTGATCTCCATCTTCGGGGCTCCATGATCATCTTGTCACCGGCTTGACACCATGATCTCCATCATCGTGTCTTCATGAAGTTGTCACACCAACGACTACTTCTACTTCTATAGCTAATGCGTTTAGCAATAAAGTAAAGTAAGTTACATGGCGTTCTTCAATGACACGCAGGTCATACAAAAATTAAAGACAACTCCTATGGCTCCTGCCGGTTGTCATACTCATCGACATGCAAGTCGTGAATCCTATTACAAGAACATGATCTCATACATCACAATTCATCATTCATCATAACTTCTGGCCATATCACATCACATGATCAATCGCTGCAAAAACAAGTTAGACGTCCTCTAATTGTTGTTGCATCTTTTACGTGGCTGCAATTGGGTTCTAGCAAGAACGTTTTCTTACCTACGAATAACCACAACGTGATTTTGTCAACTTCTATTTACCCTTCATAAGGGCCCTTTTTATCGAATCCGCTTCAACTAAAGTGGGAGAGACAGACACCCGCCAGCCACCTTATGCAACTAGTGCATGTCAATCGGTGGAACCGGTCTCACGTAAGTGTACGTGTAAGGTTGGTCCGGGCCGCTTCATCCCACAATACCGTTGAAGCAAGAAAAGACTAGTAGAGGCAAGTAAGTTGATAAGATCCACGCCCACAACAAAATTGTGTTCTACTCGTGCATTAGAGAACTACGCATAGACCTAGCTCATGATGCCACTGTTGGGGAACGTTGCAGAAAATTAAAATTTTTCCTACGGTTTCACCAAGATCCATCTATGAGTTCATCTAAGCAACGAGTCAAGGGAGTGAGTTTGCATCTACATACCACTTGTAGATCGCGTGCGGAAGCTTGCAAGGGGATGGTGATGATGGAGTCGTACTCGACGTGATTCAGATCACCGATGTCCAAGTGCTGAACGGACAGCACCTCCGCGTTCAACACACGTACGGGACGGGAGACGTCTCCTCCTTCTTGATCCAGCAAGGGGGGAAGGAGAGGTTGAGGAAGCTCGCTCCAACGGCAGCACGACGGCATGGTGGTGTTGGTGCAGCAGTACTCCGACAGGGCTTCGCCAAGCGCTTACGGAGGAGGAGATGTGTTGGGGAGGGGAGGGGCTGCGCCTTAGAGATGGGTACAGCAGCCCTCCCCCACCCCTCTATTTATAGGGGAAGGGGCAAGGGGGGCCGGCCCCTCTAGATGGGATCTAGAGGGGGGGCGGCGGCCAGGGAGGGGAGGCTTGCCCCCCAAGCAAGGGGGGCGCCTCCCTTAGGGTTTCCCCCCCAACCCTAGGCGCATGGGCCCAAGGTGGGGGGGCACGCCCAGCCCTCCAGGGGCTGGCTCCTTCCCCTTTGCGGCCCATGTGGCCCTCCGGGAGGGGTGGCCCCTCCCGGTGAACCCCCGGAACCCTTCCGGTGGCCCCGGTACAATACCGGTACGCCCCCGAAACTTTCCGGTGTCCGTTTAACAACTTCCCATATATAAATCTTTACCTTCGGACTATTCCGGAACTCCTCGTGGCGTCCGGGATCTTATCCGGGACTCCGAACAACATTCGGTAGTCACATACTAGTCTTCCTAATAACCCTAGCGTCACCGAACCTTAAGTGTGTAGACCCTACGGGTTCGGGAGACATGGAGACATGACCGAGACCACTCTCCGGTCAATAACCAACAGCGGGATCTGGATACCCATGTTGGCTCCCACATGCTCCTCGATGATATCATCGGTTGAACCACGATGTCAAGGATTCGATCAAACCCTGTATACAATTCCCTTTGTCAATCGGTACGTTACTTGCCCGAGACTCGATCGTCGGTATCCCAATACCTTGTTCAGTCTCGTTACCGGCAAGTCACTTTACTCGGACCGTAATGCATGATCCCGTGGCCAACACCTTGGTCACCTTGAGCTCATTATGATGATGCATTACCGAGTGGGCCCAGAGATACCTCTCCCTCATACGGAGTGACAAATCCCAGTCTCGATCCGTGTCAACCCAACAGACACTTTCGGAGATACCTGTAGTGCACCTTTATAATCACCCAATTACGTTGTGACGTTTGGTACACCCAAAGCACTCTTACGGTATCCGGGAGTTACACGATCTCATGGTCTAAGGAAGAGATACTTGACATTGGCAAAGCTCTAGCAAACGAACTACACAATCTTTATGTTATGCTTAGGATTGGGTCTTGTCCATCACATCATTCTCCTAATGATGTGATCCCGTTATCAACGACATCCAATGTCCATAGTCAGGAAACCATGACTATCTGTTGATCACAACGAGCTAGTCAACTAGAGGCTCACTAGGGACGTATTGTGGTCTATGTATTCACACGTGTATTACGATTTCCGGATAATACAGTTATAGCATGAATAAAAGACAATTATCATGAACAATGAAATATAATAATACTTTTATTATTGCCTCTAGGGCATATTTCCAACAATGTGATCCCATTAATCAAATGACAACACATGTCTATGGTTAGGAAACATAACCATCTTTGATTAATAAGCTAGTCAAGTAGAGGCATACTAGTGACGTTGTGTTTGTCTATGTATTCACACATGTATTATGTTTCCGGTTAATACAATTCTAGCATGAATAATAAACATTTATCATGATATGAGGAAATAAATAATAACTTTATTATTGCCTCTAGGGCATATTTCCTTCACAACCCTGGCAACGCCCTAGGCCGCATGCAGGTACTGACTCCGCTCTAGCCGCTGGGATCTACCCTGTCGCCGGTTCGCCGACAAATACACCAACGACCGTCGTCCGGGCTCGGCGCTGGCCCAAAGGCTCGTCGGCGCATCGCTGCCACTCATAAAGTGCGATGACTATCCACGGAAGGTCCTATCGCGTGTCTACAATGACGGAACATCCCGGATGGGTGTTCGTCCAGTGCAAAAACGATGGGGTATGTGTTAGTTTAGCTTCATTTGTGCTCCCGGATTGGGCACATTTTGCTTATACTAAAAAATTTATTGTGTACGAAGGATGCAACTTTTGGTATTGAGAAGAAGAATACATCGACCTATTGATAGAACAAAATTTGATAGATGTCCGTGCACGTGTTGCTAGACTAGAGGCTAGAGATGAGACTAGATGCAAGGAAGCAACGTCTACTTCTTTAGACTCGAAGAAGAAAGAAGCATTCAAGATCGAGACTCCGGAGATCAACAATGAAGGCATCAAGAAGACACTAATCCAGTTCACGAGAGCAGTTATGAAAGTTGGTTGTCTTTTAAAATTTCTTCTTATGGTTCTTGTTTTCTTTGGCCTTACTATTATAGTCAAGATTTGATGAATGTACTCCAATGTATCGAAAAAGCCGCTGATGAAAATAATAAGAAATGCGTCGAAAAAATCTATGCAGACGAGATGGGGCTAAGATGCGGCCGCGTGTTGGGCGCACGGCCGGCGCATCCAGAAATCTGGATGGGCGGCGCCCCATTGCCACCCCAAACGGACGAAATCTGGACAAACAGACGTCCGTTTGGGGTCGTGCGTTGGAGTTGCCTCCACCCATGGTGAATCCAAGTACCAGCCACATCAGTCTATGGCTATCATTGATGATATGAGCGGACCCTTGGCGTTCTAGCACATATCATAAATGTGGCTGCTCAAGCGTATGAGAAATGAACCCAGCCCGAGCTGGGATGGATCAAGATAAACACATATGGGGCGACAAATGAGCGTCATGGGGTGACGGATGAGCGTCGCTGAAGAGGCGGATGTGGTTTTGTTGCCAGGGACCAAGTTGTGGATCCTTTATCAATTGAGCTATTTACTTGCAAAGATGATGTCTGTTTTGTGAGAGATAAAGGCCTACAAGAGATGCACGTGGAGACTGATTGCAAAAAAGTCCCTTACTCTAGGAACCAGAATCCAAACGATCAACTGCGTTCCACATTTTACTCGAGATTCCTTAGTTAGCTACAACCTCCGTCTTGGTTTATTAGTCCCCTCATATCTAGTGTCATACTTTGACCATAATTTTAACTAATAAAATATATGTTATACATAATAAAAATAACATCATTGAAAACTATCTTCAAATACAAATCAATCCATATAATTTTTGGTGATATGCATTACTATTTTCTTAATTAAATCTATGGTCAAACTTCTTGTTAGAATAAATCCGAGGACCAAGCAATCGCACGAGGCACGACACCGAGATTTGTTAACGAGGTTCGCCAATATGGCTACATCCCCGGGGCCTGACTACGGGCGCTCCTCCCCGTGACACCGTCACAATACCACACACCGGCCACCCGGGCGCCAGCACACGCCGCCGGCTCCCCCTTGCGCGCCTGTGCAATTATGTTGGCATAGGTTACATCGTGTGTCTACCCCCACTATATATGAGAGGCCTAGGATACAAGTGTCCTACTAGGACACGACTCCGTATCCTATCTAAACATAATACAACTGCAAGTCCAACTGTAACCTACCTTGTACACAATATTCGACACAACTCTAACAAACTCCACCTTGGCGAATATTCTCCATCACCTTGAATTCGTTCATGCGTCAAACTTCCATGTACATTGGACTTGAGCTTATCCCATGAGCACCGCTGCTACTCCAAAGACTCCATATGACTCCACCTGCAACTTGTACTCCCTTCTTTTCTTGACCACAGTCAATGCTTGAGCAAAATTAAGTTCCTCTTTGCTCTAGTCTGTGCTCCCAACTTCCAGAGTATCCGTCCAACGCCATCACACACTGATCACTGACCTGCGTAAAAGTGAACAACTCACATATTGGGTGTCACGCATAAGAGTTACCTGAACTCAACATCACCGCTCTTTTCTTGACTGCCTGTCTGAAACTTGAAGGAATTTCACCATTGCTTGTTATCATCCCGAGTCAAATTCGCAGTTGTCTCACCACATGTATGACCACCAGAGCCCTGGCCCGTCTCCATGTCCCGTGCGTACCGCACGCCTCGCCGCTATTACAGCGTCGAGCCTCCGCTGTCCCGGTCAAGTCTCAAGGGTCGCGAACCCACACCACTCAACCCCCACTACAAAGTACCACCAATCATCACCGACCGATGATGAGTTTCACGCTTCCATCAGACCATTGAGCTCTAGTCCGAACTACGTGTCCCTCGCTTTTCCCCCTTGCTGAATAGGCTTCGATTCTCTGGATCCTTACATCGTATCCCCTCAATCCAGCTCCACCTTCAACATGACTCCATGGTAGATGATCAGTCCACCCCGCGCCCCGTCGACTTCAAGCTCACATGTGCACCGTCTTGAATCAACCCCGCGCCATAGTCTTGTCGAAGCCACACAAGCACTCGGGCCTGCGCCACGTGTTTCCACGCCCAGAAGTCGGTCACCATCAACATCACGCTCCTATGTCGTCATCGCCGATCCCACCATCGTCTTCTGTACCAACCGACTCACGTCATTCCGTTAGACTGTCTAGTCCGACCCAGCCGAACTTAACCAGCTGCATGACACGCTCCAGACTCCTCAAGCCATCACCGTATCATGACTCGGCCTCGGACATCGTAGCCGCTCAATCCAGCTCCACCTTCAACATGACTCCATGATAGATGATCAGTCCACCCTCGCGCCCCGTCGACCTCAAGCTCTCATGTGCACCGTCTTGGATCAACCCCGCGCCATAGCCTTGTCGAAGCCACACAAGCACTCGGGCCCGTGCCACGTGTTTCCACGCCCAGAAGTCGGTCACCATCAGCATCACGCTCCTATGTCTTCTTCGCCGATCCCACCATCGTCTTCTGTACCAACCGACTTGCGTCGATCCGTCAGACTCTCCAGTCCGACCCAGCCGAAATTATCTGACTGCAACCATCTGCATCTCCTCATAGTCCCCATCGTCCGCCTGGCTTGACATCCCGCAATGCCTTCAAGCATCCCTGTTGTGCCAACAATTTTCACACTTATCTGTCATAACCCAAGGTTTTCAGTTCCGTCGAACTTCTCCACCTCAAACCTAGTACCCGTTGGCTCCATGGTTCTTTGTATAACTGACCTGTGAAAAAATATCGAGCACTCTTTTCGTGATCCCCAAGTACACCGAGTATACTAGTTGCAAATCCAACAAGATTGCTTCTGGTCTTCACGTAGAGTGGCTCCCGTGGCTCAACTTTGATGCTAGCTTTGCATGCCCAAGTCCTTGCCTTCCCACGTGCTGCATAACACACGACGGATGCTTTCCTTTTGGAGTCTTGAAGTTGCATGTCTACGTCTCGGCTACCAGGAGAACGCATCTCCCCAGGGACTCGGTCCCTTTTCTTTTTTGTCCAAAAACAAATCTCACATACAGTACGTAATACAGAACTGTATGCTTCCTGCCTTCCCCTGCCGGACTCCAGCGCGTCCGCGTACATGTGTACCCGAGTAGCCAAACTCTCCACAGCTGCACGCGCCTCCGGTCCGATCCGGTTCTGCTCCAACACCTCGTGCTGCCACGCGCCGCTGATCTGCTTTCTCGCCGAAACCGGCCACACGCTGTACGCTGCTGCGGCCATGTGATTCTCTTCCAAATTGCTTCTTGTACTCGTCCGCTTCCAAATCGATTTCTCATCCGCATATGCCACTCCGTTGGCGACATCCTTCAAGCGAACAATCGATCAAGCCGGATTTTCCTCCTCTAGATCACTTCCAGGGCCTCTTCGAACCTTGCTCATGATACCACTTGTTAGAATAAATCCGAGGCCACCGTCGATCATCCGAGGACCAAGCAATCGCACGAGGCACGACACCGAGATTTGTTAACGAGGTTCACCAATATGGCTACATCCCCGGGGCCTGACTACGGGCGCTCCTCCCGGTGACACCGTCACAATACCACACACCGGCCACCCGGGCGCCAGCACACGCCGCCGGCTCCCCCTTGCGCGCCTGTGCAATTATGTTGGCATAGGTTACATCGTGTGTCTACCCCCACTATATATGAGAGGCCTAGGATACAAGTGTCCTACTAGGACACGACTCCGTATCCTATCTAAACATAATACAACTGCAAGTCCAACTGTAACCTACCTTGTACACAATATTCGACACAACTCTAACAAACTCCACCTTGGCGAATATTCTCCATCACCTTGAATTCGTTCATGCGTCAAACTTCCATGTACATTGGACTTGAGCTTATCCCATGAGCACCGCTGCTACTCCAAAGACTCCATATGACTCCACCTGCAACTTGTACTCCCTTCTTTTCTTGACCACAGTCAATGCTTGAGCAAAATTAAGTTCCTCTTTGCTCTAGTCTGTGCTCCCAACTTCCAGAGTATCCGTCCAACGCCATCACACACTGATCACTGACCTGCGTAAAAGTGAACAACTCACATATTGGGTGTCACGCATAAGAGTTACCTGAACTCAACATCACCGCTCTTTTCTTGACTGCCTGTCTGAAACTTGAAGGAATTTCACCATTGCTTGTTGTCATCCCGAGTCAAATTCGCAGTTGTCTCACCACATGTATGACCACCAGAGCCCTGGCCCGTCTCCATGTCCCGTGCGTACCGCACGCCTCGCCGCTATTACCGCGTCGAGCCTCCGCTGTCCCGGTCAAGTCTCAAGGGTCGCGAACCCACACCACTCAACCCCCACTACAGAGTACCACCGATCATCACCGACCGATGACGAGTTTCACGCTTCCATCAGACCATTGAGCTCTAGTCCGAACTACGTGTCCCTCGCTTTTCCCCCTTGCTGAATAGGCTTCGATTCTCTGGATCCTTACATCGTATCCCCTCAATCCAGCTCCACCTTCAACATGACTCCATGGTAGATGACCAGTCCACCCCGCGCCCCGTCGACTTCAAGCTCACATGTGCACCGTCTTGAATCAACCCCGCGCCATAGTCTTGTCGAAGCCACACAAGCACTCGGGCCTGCGCCACGTGTTTCCACGCCCAGAAGTCGGTCACCATCAACATCACGCTCCTATGTCGTCATCGCCGATCCCACCATCGTCTTCTGTACCAACCGACTCACGTCATTCCGTTAGACTGTCTAGTCCGACCCAGCCGAACTTAACCAGCTGCATGACACGCTCTAGACTCCTCAAGCCATCACCGTATCATGACTCGGCCTCGGACATCGTAGCCGCTTAATCCAGCTCC
>NC_041381.1:408092751-408192819 GCF_002162155.2 Triticum dicoccoides | reverse complement strand
AATCCAGCTCCACCTTCAACATGACTCCATGATAGATGATCAGTCCACCCTCGCGCCCCGTCGACCTCAAGCTCTCATGTGCACCGTCTTGGATCAACCCCGCGCCATAGCCTTGTCGAAGCCACACAAGCACTCGGGCCCGTGCCACGTGTTTCCACGCCCAGAAGTCGGTCACCATCAGCATCACGCTCCTATGTCTTCTTCGCCGATCCCACCATCGTCTTCTGTACCAACCGACTTGCGTCGATCCGTCAGACTCTCCAGTCCGACCCAGCCGAAATTATCTGACTGCAACCATCTGCATCTCCTCATAGTCCCCATCGTCCGCCTGGCTTGACATCCCGCAATGCCTTCAAGCATCCCTGTTGTGCCAACAATTTTCACACTTATCTGTCATAACCCAAGGTTTTCAGTTCCGTCGAACTTCTCCACCTCAAACCTAGTACCCGTTGGCTCCATGGTTCTTTGTATAACTGACCTGTGAAAAAATATCGAGCACTCTTTTCGTGATCCCCAAGTACACCAAGTATACTAGTTGCAAATCCAACAAGATTGCTTCTGGTCTTCACGTAGAGTGGCTCCCGTGGCTCAACTTCGATGCTAGCTTTGCATGCCCAACTCCTTGCCTTCCCACGTGCTGCATAACACACGACGGATGCTTTCCTTTTGGAGTCTTGAAGTTGCATGTCTACGTCTCGGCTACCAGGAGAACGCATCTCCCCAGGGACTCGGTCCCTTTTCTTTTTTGTCCAAAAACAAATCTCACATACAGTACGTAATACAGAACTGTATGCTTCCTGCCTTCCCCTGCCGGACTCCAGCGCGTCCGCGTACATGTGTACCCGAGTAGCCAAACTCTCCACAGCTGCACGCGCCTCCGGTCCGATCCGGTTCTGCTCCAACACCTCGTGCTGCCACGCGCCGCTGATCTGCTTTCTCGCCGAAACCGGCCACACGCTGTACGCTGCTGCGGCCATGTGATTCTCTTCCAAATTGCTTCTTGTACTCGTCCGCTTCCAAATCGATTTCTCATCCGCATATGCCACTCCGTTGGCGACATCCTTCAAGCGAACAATCGATCAAGCCGGATTTTCCTCCTCTAGATCACTTCCAGGGCCTCTTCGAACCTTGCTCATGATACCACTTGTTAGAATAAATCCGAGGCCACCGTCGATCATCCGAGGACCAAGCAATCGCAGGAGGCACGACACCGAGATTTGTTAACGAGGTTCACCAATATGGCTACATCCCCGGGGCCTGACTACGGGCGCTCCTCCCCGTGACACCGTCACAATACCACACACCGGCCACCCGGGCGCCAGCACACGCCGCCGGCTCCCCCTTGCGCGCCTGTGCAATTATGTTGGCATAGGTTACATCGCGTGTCTACCCCCACTATATATGAGAGGCCTAGGATACAAGTGTCCTACTAGGACACGACTCCGTATCCTATCTAAACATAATACAACTGCAAGTCCAACTGTAACCTACCTTGTACACAATATTCGACACAACTCTAACACTTTGACACAAAATACGAAAATGGCCTATAAACTAGGACAAAGGTAGTAGTTCTTTCAAGGGATTTTAAACTTCTTCGTTCAGGGCAATGAAACGCAAATATCCTTTGCCTTTTCTCCAAAAAAAGGTTCTTAGACAGGCAAATGAGGTTCCTCATTTAACTGCTCGAAAGGCTTTAGGCATTAATATCATGTACTCCCTCCATCCGCAAATACTTGTCATCAAAATGGATGAAAAGATATGTATCTAGAACTAAAATATGTCTATATACATCCCTTTTATCCATTTTGATGACAAGTATTTTCGGACGGAGGGAGTAATTCTTATTTTTCTGGCTTGCGCGCAAGTCAATATGCCTTCGCGACTTGAATAAAGTGCCCTAGGCGGAGTATGTTCAAAATAAGAAAAATAGAAAATGAACGTGTCCTTTTATCACTTTCGGCTCTGCTGTCATGTGGGGCCAAACGGCACCAAGAGTCCGATCACCATATCGTCATTTCTCATCCGGTTCTGCCGTTCTGGTGCAAGGCCCAGACACCGTTTTCTCTCTCCGTCGATCTGCACCGCTCACCCGGAATTCAACGGTCCAGAACTCGGCAACCTCCCTAATAGGGTTACGACATCTCCTCCCTGCTCAGTCTCACACGGCAGACGAACCTACGCCGCCCATCCTGCCATCGACGGTCCGGACCCTGGCCACGCTCCTTCCTCGGACGTGCCCACTCGGGTCGCCCTGCGCACGAGCCGCGCCGCCGTCACACCCCGACTCGATAAACCCTTCCGCGCTGTGCCTCCGCGGCTCTCCCCTTCTTCCTCCTCCCGCTCCCACCCGCTCCACATCCCGCCGCTCAAAACCCTAACCCTAGATCGCGAGGGCCGGCTGACATGGCCAGCAAGTTCGGGCTCGCCGGCGGAATCCCGGAGCGGCGGGTGCGGCCGATCTGGGACGCCGTCGACTCGCGACAGTACAAGTCCGCGCTCAAGCTCTGCACCGCGCTCCTCGCCAAGCACCCTACCTCACCCTACGCCCTCGTGAGTTCCCTCGGTCCTCCTCGTCCCCATTTTTCTGTAGTTCCCGTCATGGTCTGATGAATCTGGCTTGGAAAATGGGTGTGGGTTGTTTCGATGCTTATATTTGGAGCGTCCTGTGTCTTTTTAATCAAACGGATCGAGGTACCAGTTGCGTCGATGGAAGCTAGATGGCTTGTTGTGCATTGTGCTGAATTGCTTGCTAGTTCTAGCTCATGCTAACTTGCTTGAGCTGTTGATACTGATTTAAAGACTTTTAGGCCACCTATGACTAGCTGGGTGCACAAATTCAGTAGGAGGCTTCTTATTGAGGGGTCTGGTAGGAAGAGGTTGTGGCAATCCTAGGAAACAAACTGCTCAGACTAACGTGTGGAACTACTGGCATTCTGAAGCCACTCCCATTAAGCTGAGCCGTCTAATTCACAGTGGATTTATTTGAAGGCCTTCAATTCCTCTCCCTAGCAAAAGTTTCCTAGATTGCTGTGTATCAAGTTGGATGGGAGGAGAGGATATGGTGGGAATGAGGTGATATATAGAAGTAAATGGGTATTGTGGACTGATGGAACTTCCATTGAAGCTAGAGAGGTAGGGGACAAAGATATTTTGTTAAGAGAACTACAGGGGTCCTATCCCAGATGAACGGGCTTTTACTTGCTTAGCTCATAAGTCTCACCTAGCATGCCATTTAGTTTAAACTTGGCCATTCACTTTTGTCAAGCTTAGCCCCAGAAGTGAAGCCAATGCCTTGGTTCCAGCAGGTGGCAAGATACTAACTCTTGAGCTGTGGTAGCAAATCAATTAGTTCAGAAACTTAAGATTAGGCACTGTTTGTACTTTATGCTATATCTACTAAAGTTAGGATACTACGCTCTTCCTTAGACGTTTAGGGACGTATATTGTCTGTAGTACTGTAGAGCTGTCTCTCAAATCAGCCTGGAACTTGAAAATCTGACATGCTGTAGGCCTTGACTTGTTCCTTTTTATATGTTGAAGATCTTGTAACAGAACCACCGTTTTCATGCTGCTACGGTTTTTAGTCAACATGATCAACTCAGTTTTGATCAGAACCAATGACTTTATGTTGGCTGTATTTAGAATGCAATTAAATGACACTGTTTAATTATCTAATTTCAGGCTCTCAAGGCTCTTACTTTGGAAAGGATGGGAAAGCCTGATGAAGCACTGAGTGTCTGTTTGGAAGCCAAGGAGCTATTGTACTCAAATAACATTTTCCATTTTGACGATCTCACCCTTAGCACACTTCAGATAGTGTTTCAAAGGCTTGAGAGATGTATGCATACTTCACTGTTTGCCTTGTCTGTTTAACGTCACCATTTTTCTGAATTATCATGTGACTGATTATATTTCTGCCAGTGGACCTTGCAACTTCATGCTATGAGTATGCTTGTACAAAATACCCTAATAACTTGGAATTAATGATGGGACTCTTTAATTGCTATGTCAGAGAGTACTCATATGTGAAGCAACAACAGGTATGATGGTATTTTGCTAGTTGCTCAATTTGAATTCTCTGTATTCCCTTCTTCAGTTCTTGAACCTCCCACCTTTATATGTTTTGCAGACAGCGCTTAGAATGTACAAAACTGTAGGAGAAGAAAGGTTTTTGCTTTGGGCAGTTTGCAGTATTCAACTGCAGGTAGGTTCATCATACATCCATGGTTCACAAGTTCTGCATTCGCAATTTTAGTTGAAGCGGTTGTAATGGCACACTATCATTTTCTTGCTCACTGGAAATTAAGAAATCTCTACATGAAAACAATGCATTGTCATGACTCCTATGGATGTATGGATACGCTGATGGAGTGATGGTTCTAGGGTTTGGTAATTGGACAGAGGATAGGGAGGCATATACAGCATTCAAGCAGTTGATATCATTGCGTTGTTCGGCTTCCCACTTTTGGGAGACTTCTACTTTTGGATTTTCTTTCTTCCAAAACAGACACCATATTTGAAAATTAAGTATAATGGAGGGAAATACTTCTTGCCTGAAGCTTTTTCAGTATAAATGTGACGAGAATAGAAGAAATGTACTATGGTAGCAATTGGAAGATGCTTCAGTACAATAATAGAAGGTACCACATGGATGCAATTCAGAATGTACTACTAGAGCACATATACTTCATAATAGAATATTAGTGGAGCAAATACAAATTATTAGTCTAACAAATAAACAATGTCAGTGTAACGAATCTGAAGATATCTGGTGGAAGAAATAGAAGTATCAGTGGAATAACTAGGAACTGCTAGTAGGACAGATGGAAATATATTATTGGAACTAACAAATATTATTGGTGTAATATATCTTGTTGGTTTGCATATGGAATTGTATTTTCATTGATCACACATGCATTACTGGATTAAATATATGACCTTACTGAACAAAGCTGAAAAAGAGAACACTATGACTGTTTGAGTAAACTTATGCAAAATGAAGCAGGACTCTTGTTATGAAGTGATGGTTGAAATGGATTGCGGTTAACCTGTCTAAAAGATACATTCTGTTGTAATCTATGTATTAGGTTCTGGAGCTGCCGATCTCTAAAAACCACCTTTTATAGGGGAGGATGGATGGGTGGTACATGCTTATACACTGTGTTTTTGTACAGCATTCACTGAAGATAGTGGATGGGGAGAAATACTGTCAGGGATTGGGAGCACTATGTGTGTATGGCTATGCTGAAGATAGTGGGAGGGGAAAATAATACTGAGGGACACTGTGCATGTATAGCATTTACTGAATTACTGAAGAGAGTGGGTAGGAAAATAATACTGAGAGGGATTGGGAGCATGCAGGAGGTAAAGGAAAGTGGAAGATAGGAAAAAATGCTACTGGTCTCATGGACTCCATCTAGGGCTGACCTATCAATTCGTGTAGATTACAAAACCACTATAAATTTTGGGCAACATCCTAGTTTTGTTAGATGTGATGCATTTGTCCATTGGATGCAATGTAGTAACTTGTTATAGTGTAGACACTATTTTTTGTACTACTATAATAATTGACGAAATAGAAATGATGTATGAATGCTCTAGGTACGAATTATCCATCTGATGCAATGCGATATTGCATCACAGTTAGTATACAAGTTGTGTTTGGTTTATGCCCAAGGTTGCCCTACCAAAACATTGGCTAGCCAAACCTTCGGTTGAGGTTTTGTTTGTCAATGAGTTGGCCAACATTAGGAAATAAAATGAACTAGAGTTGGCAAAGAGCATTGGCAGGCCAAAAAATAGGCAACCATCCATACAAAGACTAATTTTTTGGTCATAGCCAAAATTTTGGCAGGTGACACTTTGGTCACAATCCAAGCACACACTACAAGTGAACCTAATTCTTTGAAGTCTTCAGTGTGAAACGTTATTACAAATTTGCACTAGCATATTCCTTCTCTGGTCTCCTTTTCTTCATCTGGAAAACATTCAATTCAATATTTAATGGCAATACTTATGCCATACCTACTAGCTAGAACATGTAAGTTGAGGGCTTGCATATAGCATTATTAGCTATGGTTACCTTAAATGCATTCCATATGTGCTATTATGTTAT
Source organism: Triticum dicoccoides (assembly GCF_002162155.2). Classification (NCBI taxonomy): domain Eukaryota; kingdom Viridiplantae; phylum Streptophyta; class Magnoliopsida; order Poales; family Poaceae; genus Triticum; species Triticum dicoccoides. The sequence continues at coordinate 408,186,701 of NC_041381.1, read as the reverse complement.
ATATGACTTCCATTTTGCCCATGGCAGGCATATTTTAGCAGCGGAGGTGAGAAATTGTTAGCATTTGCTGAAGCATTGCTTAAAAAGCACATAAGTTCACATAGTTTACATGAGCCAGAAGGTATCCCTGCTTACCTAAAATGCACCATGTACGAGGTTATCTATTTTTCCTCAAGATTTGTTCTCTTTTGATGTGGTTATACTACTTGCAGCACTTTCTCTCTATGTTTCAATTCTGGAACAACAGGCAAAGTATGATGCTGCTTTGGAAGTTCTATCTGGAGACTTGGGGTCTCTTATGGGAAGGGAGGAGGACAAGCTTCGTTTGCAGGTAATTTCAAGATTCATTTATTTGACAGTGTCTTGTCTTGTCTTGATTACTACTCATCTGGAATCTGGATACCAGTCAGAAGCCACAGTTTGTTTTGTCATCTTTATAATCATCAAGAGGAATTTATGGTAATTATACATTAATTTCTTATGTCAAGAGAGGTCGGGGTAGACCAAACTTGACATGGGAGGAGTCTGTAATGAGAAATCTGAAGGACTAGAGTATCACCGAAGCTTTAGCCAAGGACAGGTGTGCTTGGAAGTTAGCTATCCACGTGCCAGAACTATGACTTAGTTTTGATATCTTGTGGGTTTCAACTCTAGCCTACCCCAACTTGTTTAGGACTGGGAAGGCGTTGTCGTTGTCGTCGTTGTTTAAACTATTTTCCAGTGTATAGAGTATAGACCGAACTATTACATACTTATTCTTTCTTATGGTTATTTCTGTTCATTAAATGGGCAACAGGGTGGGCGAGAGTATTATGGCAATGTGGCGCTCTCCTACCTCAGTGATCACACTGAACTTCAGTGCAGAGGCTAGATGCTTTTCTGCATGTATACCATAGCAATATCTGAAGTGATAGCTAAATCAGCTGTTCTGTACTTCTTTCTGCATTGAATTACTATGGAATACCGTAATTAGTTCAGAACTTGGCAAGTTTCTGAAAACTATGATGAACATACAGTTAAAGTAGTTTCCTGTACTGTGGTTTTAGTGAAAACTTTATGCCCTTAGTGTTTCTATTGTTGGTTTTCTAATGTCTGTTGCACCTCTAGCACTTATACTCTATGTACATGTGTACAAAAGGTTACTTTAACTTCTAACTTTTTAAGTCTTTTTTTTTTCTCTTCCCTTCTAATATGCTTGGTAATGAAATTGATAACCACTTACATTTTACCTGACTTCAAGTTGACAGGGACGCCTTCTTACTCAAGCGTGTAATTATGTGGCTGCTTCTGAGATATATCAGAAGGTTCTTGAATCTTGGTAATGCTTTCTGTCATTAACTCTACTTTCTCAGTTGTTGTACAAAGTTGGCCTTTGACCAATTACTGCTTAAGTATGTGTTATCAACTTGTTCCAAGACATGTAGTGCTCTACCCACTTAGAAATTTCTCACTCAACAGCTTATAGGAAGAAGTAGCACAGTAGCACCCAATGTTCAAAAAAGCGGTAAGCGGAGCGGAAGGCCACAGCTTAGAGCAATGGCCGCTTGAGCGTAGCTTAACCGTGATTAATCGCCGCTTAAAAACGCTACTTCCAAGTACCAACAACTCTGTTCATGATCATACTCCATGATATGCATAATACTCCCTCTCTTCCGGTTTAGAGGGCTCAAATCTGAAATCTCATCAACCAAGGTAGATGGTGAGTGGATGGCATGAGTTTTGTGGATACAAAACTGCCCAATGAAATATTTCCCACACATTCGACTCATGAAACAGTAAGTGCAGCACCCTCCCTCTAATTGGACTTGCATGGTGCATGTAGAATAAGATGCATGCATGACCACTAATTCCCTCTCTCTCATCTCTATGAATTAAATGTGGCGCGAGACTCATAGCGCTTTAACTCAATTGGACTCGAAAGTGAGCCTAATATAATGGATTTTTTTTTTGAGATGAGCCCTTTAAAACGGAAAGGAGAGAGTAACACCATAAATGTGCTACTAAGTACAAAGGCAGGCCTATCTTTCTGAACGCTCTGTTTGCTTCCTAGAATATGTGTATGGACTTACCTATTTTGATATAGAATCATAATCCTGTAATTACTGTGGTTTTTATTTAATTTCAAGCTTTTGATGTTGATATCTCAATTAGGGAGCATTGCTATGCCACTCACTGTTTCGTTTTCATGTTTTTTTATCTTGCTCATTCCTCTAGTTGTCGCAGCATATTTTATCCATACATTCAGCCTTTGGAAATTTCTGCTTTCTTCTGTTTAGTTTTTGATAATTGTCCTCTTCTCTTTTGACTGGGCAGTCCTGATGACTGGGAGTCCTTTCTCCATTATTTAGGCTGTCTGCTGGAGCGTGACGTGAAGCTGCCTAAACCAACCACTGGCGAACATACTTGTTCTTCCTGCTCTGTAGATTTGAACAAAACTTCTCTCAGTGAGGAGGTGGTACGTCCTCCACCTGAAGCTATTCTCTTTTACTTTGTCTTGGCGACGTGCATCCGGTTTACTGAAATTACATGTTTGTAGGTCGAATCTCGCCTTGCAAGTGCATTGTTATTTGTGCAAAAGCTACAAAAAAATGACTCCAGTGACTGTGTTAGAGGTCCTCATCTAGCCAATATTGAAATTGAACGGCAACACCGCCTCAGTGGAAACTCAACAAAGTTTATGGAAGCTTTGGTAAACTATTTCCACAGGTCTGTCGGGGTGCATCTTCTTTCTGTTTCTGTGTCCATTTGGAATCTCTTTATACTCTATACAATGTGCAAGCATGGAGATCACAGTCTTCAGCTTGCAATAATAAGCCAGATCCTGTTGCTTCTGAAATTTTGATGTCCAATATATATAATTTATGAAAGCTTATTTAAATAGTCACACTTTGAATTTCTAGAAAGTTAATTGGATATTTCTCTATTGCTATTCACTTCTCTATTATCATGTGTTGCTGATTCATCAAACTTTGTGTTCGGTGTTCTTTAGACATAATTGGTAGAGGCTATGTTTCCTACAGATTCTGGCATATTCGTACTATCACCTCCTTGGCATCAGAAGCAACCATCCAAAAATACTGGGAGATTGTACCGTACCTTCTAATATACATCCTCACCTATGCCTCTCTCTTTTTCATTTGATAGTTGGCACCATTACACATGACCCATGCTGTTGCTACAAAAGAATGGGTATAAGCTAAACTATTGTCCATAGTTATAAACTACACTCGCCATATATTATTGACTTTGATATTTAAATGTATGACACTGTATCCATGTGAGCCCACCATTTTCTTGTAACGGTAAAAGTTTTGCTTTTCAAGCCCATACCGTGTTATGCGGTGCCTTGTACTCCCTCCGTCCCATAATGTAAGACGTTTTTGACACTACACTAGTGTCAAAAAACGTCTTACATTATGGGACGGAGGGAGTACATCTGTGTCCATGTTTGTGCAATCTTGTGTTTTAGATGTCTAATTTTATATCTACTGGTACTACATCACAGCGCCATCTGTATCTGCACTCTTGAAAATATTGATAATAGTTCCTTCTATGTTTTTACATTCATCTCTAATTTGTAGCTAACAACAGTTTTTGGCCTTGCAGATTTGGTCACTTGTCTTGCTCATCGTCAGATGTTGAAATATACCTCCACATGCTATCGGGTGATGAAATAACGGAGTTGCTAGATACAATTTCCAGATCTTTTGATGCATCATCGGTTTCAGTAAAAGCACTGGGTTTGACAATAACTGCTTTTAAGGTTCAAGAACTTTTGGGAACTTTATTATCAAAGTCAACTACAGGTCCACCTTTTCCAGAAATCACATTATTGTGTTTCTATATGTTTGTTTAATTTGAAAAGCTGTACTATGCTGTGTTAACTAACCATTTATTCTTATACCTTAAATTCATATGCCAATTCAGATCTTCAGTGCATTGCAAAAGGAATGGTCGAGACATTTTACAAAAACTTACCTCTCTCAAGAGACTTAGATCCTCAGGAAAGCATGCATGGAGAAGAACTGCTGTCTATGGCTAGCAATATTCTTGTGCAGGTATGTGGCTGTAGCTGATTATTACTTGTAGAAGAAAAACAGGAATAATCGAACTCTCCAAATCTCTGGGAGGTGTCCAATTTAGTAATTTATGATCCGGTACCACAGTCTGTTATATGCCACCTGCTTGAAGAGTGCATTCCTATTTCCTCCTGGTCAATGCATCGTGATTGTGCTATATGTTTTTTGCATGAACTTTCCAGAACAATTATATTATCCAGTTGCTTGCACATTTCCCAGTGTCATTTTTACATTTATTAATACAAGAAATTACACAAAAGGCAAATTTAATATAGCAGCAGCAGCAACAACAAAGCCTTGGTCCCAAACAAGTTGGGGGTAGGCTAGAGCTAAAACCCATAAGATCTCGCAACCAACTCATGGTTCTGGCACATGGATAGCTAGCTTCCAGGCACCCCTGTCCATGGCTAGTTCTTTGGTGATAGTCCAGTCCTTCAGATCTCTCTTTATGGACTCATACTCCAGTCCTTCAGATCTCTCTTTATGAATTCCAACTACCCATCAAGGCTAACCTCCTCCTCGTGCCTAATAGTATCAAAACCGCACCTCATGTACTCGGTTTTAGTTCTACTAAGCCTAAACCCTTTCGATTCTAAGGTGTGCCTCCATAGCTCTAACTTTCTATTAACCCCCGTTCGACTATCATCGACTAGCACCACATCATCTGCGAAGACCATACACCATGGGATATCTCCTTGTATATCCCTTGTGACCTCACCCGTCACCAAAGCAAAAAGATAAGGGCTCAAAGCTAACCCCTGGTGTAGTTATATTTTAATCGAAAAGTCATCAGTGTCACCATCACTTGTTTGAACACTTGTCACAACATTATCGTACATGTCCTCTATGAGGGTAATGTACTTTATTGGGACTTTGTGTTTCTCCATGGCCCACCACATGACATTCCGCGGTATCTTATCGCTCTTCTCCAAGTCAATGAACACCATATGCAGGTCCTTTTGCTCACTTTATCTCTCCATTAGTTGTCGTACCAACAAAATGGCTTCCATGCTCGACCTTCTAGGCATGATAACAAACTGATTTTTGGTCATGTTTTTCATTGTTCTTAAGTGGTGCTCAATGACTCTCTCCCATAGCTTCATTGTATGGCTCATCAACCTAATCCCATGGTAATTAGTACAACTTTGAACATCCTCCTTGTTCTTGAAGATTGGTACTAATATACTCCGTCTCCATTCTTCCGGCATCTTGTTTCCCCGAAAAGTTAGGTTAGCCATACTATCGCTGTCTCCGAGGCCTCTCCACACCTCAATGGGGATACAATCAGGGCCCATCGCCTTGCCTCCTTTCATCCTATTTGAAGCCTCATTGACTTCACTCCTGGATTCGTCGCACAAAACACCTGCTGGTATCATCAAAGGAGTCGTCCAGTTCAATGGTTGAGCTCTCATTCTCTCCATTGAACAACTTGTCAAAGTACTTCCGCCACCTATGCGATCTCCTCGTCCTTCTCCAGGAGCTGATCTGCTTCGTCCTTGATGCATTTGACTTGGTTGAACATCCCTCGTCTTCCTCTCCTGGATCTTGGCCATCTTATAGAAGTCCCTTTTGCCTTCCTTCGTGTCTAACCGCTGGTAGAGGCCTTCATACGCCCGACCCCTTGCTTCACTCACAGCTTGCTTTGCGACCTTTGCCACCTTGTACTTCTCTATGTTGTCTGCACTTCTATCCAGGTAAAGGCGTCTGAAAGATTCTTTCTTCTCCTTAATAGCCTTCTGGACATCATCGTTCCACCACCAGGTATCTTTAGCTTCGCTTCTACTTCCCCTTGACACTCCAAACTCCTCTGAAGCCACCTTACGAATGCATGTAGCCATCTTCATCCACATATTGTATGCATCACCTCCTTCCTCCCAAGGGCCCTCCTTAATGACCCTCTCCTTGAATGTCTGAGCCATCTCCCCCTTGAGCTTCCACTACTTTGTTCTAGCGACTTTGGCACGCTTATCCCGCTGGACATGAATCTGAAAGCGGAAGTCAGCCTCCACAAGCTTATGCTGAGGTATAATACTCTCTCCAGGTATCACCTTACAATCTAGGCAAGCACGTCTGTCTTCTCTTCTTGAGAGGATGAAATCAATCTGGCTAGAGTGTTGACCACTACTAAGTCACTAGATGTGATTTTCTCTATTTAAAGAGTGTGTTAGCTACGATCTTGTCGTAGCCTAGAGCAAAGCTCAAGACATTTTCTCCTTGATTCCTAATGTCATAGCCAAATCCCCCATGCACGCTTTCAAAACCTGTGTTAGATGTACCCACGTGGCCATTGAGGTCTCCTATGAAGAGCTTCTCGCCAATAGGTACACTGCTAACCATGTCCTCAGGCCTTCCTAGAACTCCCCTCTTGGTGTTCTCATTGTGGCCTACTTGCGTACGCTCTGATAACATTGACAATTAAGTCCCAAACTACCAGCTTGACCAGGATATTCCGGTCCCCACACCTCTTGACATCTACCACTCCATATACTTGAGGTTCTTGTTGATCAAGATGCCTAGTCCATTTTTGTTTGCAGTTGTCCCTGTGTACCACCGCTTGAAGCTAGTATCCTCCACCTCCTTCGCCTTCTGTCCTTCTATTTGGTTTCTTGGAGGCAAAGGATATCAACACCTCTCCTCACCGCTGTATCAATTAACATCAGTAACTTACGTGTCATGGACCCTATGTTCCAGCTACCTAAGCGGATCCTCCTAGGCTCGGCTAGCTTACCCTTAGCACTCGTCGAGTCAAATGCGAAGACCCTTGCTCATTTTTCACGACACTCGGGCTTCGATGTAGCGCGCCACTAAGGACGCGACGACTCGATCCTTGCTCACTTGTCATCGGCCCTTGCCCATTTGACACCACACCCGGGTTCCGCTATGGCGGGTCGCTGAGAGGGTTATGCCCCTACGATTTTCTTTTGGGTTTTATCTCCATAAGAGTGGCTGAGTTTTGACGATGGCTCGCCAAGCCTATCACAACCCTCCTCCTTTACCCAGGCTTGGGACTGCCGTTGAGACAACATAGGCTGAGTTAAGTTTAATATAGCACATAAAAAATTCCCAAACTTGACCAATTTCACAGAACTAGACTTGGAACCAATTATATCACAAAGCTCTAGACTTGTGGACCAAGTTTACTGAAGTGCTGATTTAGGGCCAGTTGTATCACGAAACATGTTTGCGATGCATTTCCACTGATGCTGGGTCCACATTGCATACTCACAAAATCCTAAATCTGTAGTTTTGTGATGTGATCCATCATTAAATCTGTAGTTTTGTGAAATTATTCGTAAGTATTGAGTTTGTGATAATTGTTAAATTTGTACTTGAACGAAATTTACCATTTTAAATACTGCACTAAAATATACTTGTGATATCTTGGAACAGCTTTTTTGGCGTACAAGGAACTTAGGGTACTTACTTGAAGCAGTTTTGGTGCTAGAGTTTGGATTGACTGTTCGCAAGTAAGTCTACTGTGATATGCTCATATCTTCTGTTGGAACACGGGATTAGATGATCCATTTGTCTATCACTATCTTTTATCATTGAGTTCTGTGGTTGATTCATTGTCAGCCAAATATCTACTTCCTCCGCTCGCAAATATAAGATGTTAATTTTTTGTGAATCAGATGTATATAGACAAATTTTAGTGTGTCTGTTCACTCATTTCAGTCCGTATGTAGTCCATATTGAAACATCCAAAACATCTTATATTTGTGAACGGAGGGATTAGCTTTTTAGGACATACTGAATTATGCTACTGAGTTAGACTAAAATGGTTACATTTGAAGCACAAGAGTATTATTGTCCAAGCGATGTTGCTACACTTGTACAAAAGTGACATTAGATTTTATCCTAGTAGCCACAAACTCTATTTCTTTTTCTCTCTTCTAATTTTCATGGTTTCTCCGAATTGGCTATCTAAAATTTGCCATGTCCTGTGGTAATATATTATCTTGTTGATGAAATCTAAAAATACAAAAGGTAGGTAAATGAATGCTTTAGTTCCACTTTATGAAGCCAAGATAATGTCAAATAGTTACTATACCATATTCAATCAAGTTATGGTTTTGAAAGAAAAACATATCCCTGTTTATTTAACTAGTAGCTGAATGATAATATCAATTTTGATTGTCTGCTCAGGCATGTCTGGCAATACAAGATTACTCTGGTGCATCTGTACTCTTACTTGGGGGCTCTTCCGTTAGCACATCGATGGTAATCTTTCCCCTCGCATATCTATTTTGAACAGTGCTCTCACTATTTAGAACGTGCTCCGTAGCGGACCATCGTCCCCTAGGTAACTCCATGGTAAAAAGGTGCTTTCACAAGAAATTCATTTGTTCCATCCCATGTGCTTTCCTTATGGATAAATTGTGTTTCTGTAGAACGTTGATCTGCTAATTATTTCTTATAGGCATTAGTGGGTTTTGTTTGTTTCCTTGAGGTTGTTTGATGAGACCAGGGTTTCATCTATTTATGCTGATCTGTATTCTTGTGTACAGGTATGTAAGCCTGGAGGTCAAAAACATTCTTCTAGAATCCGTCTCACACCACATCTTGCCACAGATGTTGAGTTCTCCTTTCTTGCAACAAACTGCCAGTCTTGTGAAGGATTATCTTAGGTTCATGGATGATCATTTGAAAGAATCTGCTGATCTTACCTGTCTTGCATATAGGCACCGTACTTACTCAAAGGTAAGCAACAGTTTTTTACTTCTCACTACACTGTACAACATAAAAGTAGTGTTGTAATCTGTATTTTCCCGCTGATGGTGAGCGCTACTACTTAATTTCCACTGTTTGTTCTCACTGTTAACAGCCAGGGCTTGAAAACTAGTACCTATCACCAGCAAGAACAGATATGTAAACTGGAATCTAGGGTGAAAATTTTCATGTTCTTTTGTTGCTTAGTTTGTGTGGTTATACTCCCTCCGTACCAAAATATAAGACGTTTCTGCAGTTCAAATTGAACTACCAAAACATCGTATATTTTGATACAGAGCTAGCAATTTGTATAGCCCAATGTTAGGGTAGCATACTTTGTAGAATTCTTCTCTACAATACATATTTGCAAAGCTGATGCCGTATTTATCTAAATTATTGCATTATTTGTTAAATAAGTATGCTGCTTGTCTTTGGAGCTTGGATCATGTCACTTGTTCCCCAAAAGGAAATATGCTTGGTGTTGGGGCAAAATTCATTGAAGCTGTTACTCTGACAGAAAAAAAAAATCTCTAAAAACAAATACCCCCCCCCCCCTGGTTATGTTGTTTACTTTTCGAAAGAAATATTCTGCAGCATTTTCTTATTATTCTGTGATATTGTTGCCCAGGTAATTGAATTTGTGCAGTTCAAAAATCGCTTGCAACGCTCCATGCAGTATCTTGCTGTAAAATCTGATTCTGTAATACTGAGTCTGAAGCAGAAGTCTGAGTCTCTTGACGAAGTGGAGGTTAGTTGTCACTTATGAATTTCAACGCCCAAATTCAGGATGAAGTAGTTTTATTAAAATTATGAGAGAAGTACATATTTCAACCCCGAACTCTTGCCCTAGTCTAATTTACAACCCTGAACTTCAATACCGGCTAAATTACAACCCCCAACTCTCAAAACCGGTCAGGATTCAACCCTTCTCTACCTTTTGACCGGTTTTGACCAAGTTGACCCATAGACTGGGTGAACAATAAATTCAAAAAAAAATATTTTTTCACTTGGTGAACAGTACTTTTTCTTAAAAAAGTTACAGTTTTTAAGCTTGTTTGGAATTTGAGTAGCTCAGAAAAAAGACAAATGTGGAGTCTGTGAAACAGTTAACTGTTTATGCACTGTTCGTGTTGATTTTTTTTTTGGCTGAGAGCTACTCAGATGTCCGAATGCTATGAAAATTGGCACGGACCTCAAGCATTGATACATCTTCCATGCAAAAAATATTCGGATTTTTTGAACTTTTTGTATTTTTTTGAATTTACCGGTCACCGGTGAAAAATTCAAAATCATTTTTTGAATTTTTATTTCTCAACCTTCTATTTTTTTTTGAATTTACTGTTGACCTTGTGAAAAAAACGAATTTATTTTTTTAATTTTTTATTTACTGTTCACTAGTCAACGGGTCAAAACCGGTCAACTAGCTCAAAACCGGGCAACAGGTAGAGAAGGGTTGAATTTTGACCGGTTTTGAGAGTTGGGGGTTGTAATTTAGACGGTATTGGAGTACGGGGTTGTAAATTAGACTAGGGCAAGAGTTCGGGATTGAAATATGCACTTCTCTCTAAAATTATCGGCATGCATTGATGCTTGAAGGAAATACATTTAGTTATTTTTCCAACTTGTAGCCATTTTGAACCGTTTATACAAAATTAAATTCTATTGTTATAAATTGATATTCTATCAGGACATCATCTCATAGGCGTTAATATTTTCTTGTACAAGTAAATAGTATCGGTACCTGTCATTTTTTATGTAACCCGCACCAATACTGATAATTGTCCCTAATTGCAGTCTGTTCTTGAAAATGTGAATCATGGAGGAGGCTTGGTTGATCTATCAAGTGAAGACAACATGAAACATTTAACTTTTAATGAAGATCTCGAGGCACGCCCTTGGTGGACACCAACAACCAGTGTAAATTTTCTTTCAGGTAGCTTCGCATGCTATGCAAACTGTCTTATCTGTTTTGTGCTTGACAATAGCACCATTTTGAACTCACTATGTTGCATGCTTGGTAGTTAACCATTTTTGGGTCTTTGTTGGAGTCATTTATGGTCTTGGAAGCACAAAAATTCTTACTATTGTTATGGACTTGTGATTTTACAGAACCAATTGATGAAAGTTCGACACCTGCGTGCTTTAGGGCCAAAGTGGTATGTCATTTTCTTATTACCTTTATTTACACCGGCTCAAACATTTTCTTTCTTATCGCCTTCATTCATTGCATTACTTAATTAATATTTTGAAGAAAAAAAATATATGCATCACCTGTGTGACATCTAGTTGACTATCTGAACGATCAAAAAACCTAGTATGCCTCCGTGTGGCAGGTGACATAACCCTTGCACATGAAGGGTTCCACGTGCCAAGCCTATTTTTTATCTTTTTTCATCGTTAGCCTGGACACTTTATTTTTTCAACAACATGCTTCTTCATTCTTCTCATCTCCACCTCCCTCCAACGTATTGCGTATTCTTTTACTTCACCAATGCAGCCTGCCCACCGGTTGCACCATCCAATGCCGATTCGACCCTGTATAATGTCGATGGGCCTGTTGCAATCCCTAGTTGTGGTGCCTATGTTTCCTTGCCATGAGCGACATGATCCCTAGCCCAGTGAGTGGATATCGGAGCGTGCTGAAAAACCCAGCCCACTTTCTTCTGCACCACAATTCCGATTGGCTCAAAAATCCATAAGGCTTGGAGGCAGTTGCAGACGCCTCCTCAGTACATTGCATGGAGAGAGGATAAACACTTACTATACATATTACAACAAATGCAAAAGATCCCTACAAATTTGTTTCAGCCTGTTAAACTAAATCATTCCTTCCCTCTAAAATTTTCTTATGTTTATTGCAGTGCAAGCACAAATCTACTGAGAAGGATGGCCCTAAGATGAGAGATGCTGAGAGAAAATGTCTTGTCCCCCGGCTTGTTTACCTTTCCATGCATGGTTGTGTATCTTCCCTCAGGGAGACTGAGCCCAACGGGTCTGTTTCTGATATAACTGTTGGGGAAATGAAAACCTTACTTGAGAAATATGCTAGGACTATTGGCTATTCCATGGATGATGCTCTAAGCATGATTCTTGGTATATCTTCAGGCAAGAAGTCTATGAAGGTATGAATTAACTGAATATTCGTTCCCTTTTTGTATTTACTTTCCTAATAACCTGCCGATATTGTTCGCCTATCAGCTCTTCTTTTCATCAGTCTTTTTGTATCTGAAGAATGATTTAACTATCTGCCTATTCATCTTGCTTCGGTTAGAAAGTAAAAAGAACATGGTTCTTTCCATGCTCTTCCAAAGCTAAATCTTGAATTCTAAAGCAGCGTTGCTTGTATTAACTGTACTTGGTATTTATACCTTTTTTTGTTGAAAGCGCAAAAGCACTACCTTTTAAGATTATGTAATCTGTTGCTCCTGGTATGCTGAATGGAATGGTTCAATCAATTCAAGCCCTAATGTGATGCTTCCCTTTGACTTTTTCTACAAGTTAATCACATCTTTTGTGAAAAAAAAACTGTTTTGCACTTATTCACTGAAATGGCGAAAATGTTTTAATTATTTGAAACAGTAGTTTCGACCCCTTGCTCTTATTGCTGCACAACTGCAGTACCATGATTAACCCATCAACTGCACCTTGCTGATGACTGTATTTTCAGGATTTTGCTCCTGATATTGTGAGCTGGATGAGTTTTGCTGTATTTATTAATGCAATGAACTTGTGGTCAAATGAATCAGTGATCCCCAGAACTGATCCGAGCAGCCCAAGTTCTTGGGAGATTGTGGACAGCTTAGTGAAAATTTGCATAGAGGAGCACCTGACTGATGCCAATCGAATCCTGACTTGTCCTGGAAATAAAATTCCACTGTTAGTTCAGATGGTTACAGAACCCATTTCTTGGCATCTCATCATAATCCAGTCCTGCATGAGAGTGGTGGCCCCGCAAGGAAAGAAGAAAAAGAAAAGCGGCCCATCGGTGCGACCAAACATGCCTCAGTTGCAAGGAATTCAAAGATCTGTTCAGTGCTTGATTGAAACACTCCGAAGTGTCCAAAAATGGTTATCTGATCAGATGAGTCCAGAGGAGCAAGGTTTGGATATCTTAATGTCATATTTGCAAGGAACTGGCGATGAAGGCCCAGGACAGACATTCAGAGTCTTGGAAGAGAAACCAATTGCGCATGCCTCTGAGCTTGGTGATCGAATTGCTCAGTCTCTGGAAGCATGGAGTTCTACTGGCGTGGTAAGAAGAATTGTTGGAGCAGAACATGAGGTGCTAGCCGAGTTCAAGAAAATGGTTGACTCTAAACTCAAGCTGCTCATGTCAGAATCGGCTTCTCTATCTTCGATGTTACACTAGAGTTGATGAAATTTTGCACATGAATTTTGTTCTATTCTTGTTGTGGCGTTCCATTATACATATGTTGTAACAGTATAACAGAATGGCTGTGCGCTTTTGTTGTTTGACTTGCTTTTATTCGATTGAGGACATCTTTTTCCCCTTGGCTTTCGTGTCTCTCTGCTCCTGATTTGTTATTGTGGTATAGTTATTGTGTTACTCCAACTTGATTTGGTGCAATAAGATGGCACATGCCATTTTTGTTGGCGATTTGTTGCACAAGCCATTTGTTGTCTCATGTCGGGCATCTCCAGCCGTTCGGGGAGCAAGTTTGCCCCCTGCCGTCGATTTCAAACTCAAATTCGTCCTAAGTTTGGTACACTTTGGCATAAATTCAACAAAATCTATTTTCTTTCTCACATAGTTCATCATAGAAATCAATACAAATCAAATAGTTTAATGAAATAAGCTCATAATTTGAACAAAAATTAAAACGCATTGAACTAGGCGTTGCCCTTCAGCCTCCATAGGGTTTACTAGATCGTGTTGCAGTTTTTGATGCACTTGTGGGTCTCGGATCTCTTGACGTATATTAAGGAAGGCAGCCAATGCTATCGGTACTTGGTGATCAACACAATGACATGTTGTGTAAGAAGACAATAATTTATCACCTCCCACATCTGAGATTTCGACCAGGTCATAGCGGGGTACGGACAACAGCAAATCGAGATTGGAGCACACCAAATGCCTGCTCGACATCCTTCGTGCAAGCCTCTTGACACTTAGCAAAGTAGGAGTTCTTGCCTCCTGGCATAGGGTTTGAGATAGTCTTCACAAATGTGGACCATCTAAGATAGATGCCATCTGCTAGGTAGTATCCCTTCTTGCAGTGGCGTCCATTGACCTCAAAGTTCACCGGAGGAGCATGGCATTCAACAAGCTTGGCAAAGACATTTGAGCACTGCAGTACGTTGATGTCATTGTGAGTTCCTGGCATATCAAAGGAGTGCCAAATCCAGAGGTCATGTGTGGCCACTGCCTTAAGTACCACACTGCAAGCTCCTGTGGCGCCTTTGTACATCCCCTGCCAAGCAATTGGACAGTTTTTCCGTGCCCAACGCATGCAGTCGATACTTCTAAGCATCCCGAGAAATCCTCTTACTGCATTATGTGCTAGGATTCGAGCTGTGTCTTCAACATTTGGTGATCGCAAGTATTGTGGTCCAAACACTGCCATCACAGGCTGCAGAACTTGTACAAACACTCAATGGTGGTGGACTCCGCCATGTGTCCATAGTCTTCCTGTATATCACCGGGAGCTCCTTATGCAAGCATCCTCATAGCTATCGTGCACTTCTAGAGTGAGGAGAATCCAACTATGCCGGTGCAATCCTTCTTGCAAATGAAATAGCTGTCGAACTCCCGGATGTCACTCACAATTTCGAGGAAGAGCTTCCGGCTCATCCGATAACGACGTTGAAACACTTTCTTGCCGTGTAGTGGAGCGTCGACGAAGTAGTCGGCGTAGAGCAAGCAATAGCCCTCCATCCGATGCCTCTGCTTGCTCTTGCGGTGGCCCGGCGACGAGCCACCTCGCTGCGGCTTTCCATTGTTCACGAACAGGCCTGCCAGAGCGGCGAGGATAATGAGGTGCTCTTCATTGTCGGTGTCGGCCTTGGCTTCCTCCTCGTCGTCGGAGTCCATCGCCGAACACCTTGCGGGCGTGATGTGGGTAGCCGTTGGTATCCCCGGCTGCGTGGTCGGAGTCCTGGAGAGCTTGCCCAGGAGCAGGATGGAGGCTGTCGCAGCGAAACCCTCTCTTTTCGGCGGGGGGATGGCCTTTCTAGCGGCGCAGCAACGGCTATGGGAAGGTGGGTGGCACCGGGATCGGCATGGCGGCGAAGGGGGAAGTGGCGTCCTGCCGCTCGCGGGTCGAATCTAGGCAGGGAAAAGGCGTTTCTCACCTGACAGTGGTGGACCACGCGCCACTTTTCCTTCTACGGGAGCCTCCAAGTGGGTTGGGTTTGGCCTGGGATCGCCGGGCCAAAAAATGGGCCGAACCGACGGAATTCGACGTCCTAGAGATGCGACTGGGCCATTTTTTCAACGCCGACGGTAAAAAAGCGCCCCGGGGGCCTCTCTGTGTGTGTGTGTGTGGGGGGGGGGTGCTGAAGATGCCATACAACCAGTTCTAGTCCAGCGACTATCAGTTCTAGTCGAGTGAAGAGCGTGTCCATGACTTTGGTAGACAACACCTTTGTTCCCAAACGGGAGCAGAACTTATGGGTATCTCCAGCACGGGACCCCAAAATGGGCATAATATTTGTCCGAGGACGCGAATAGTGTATTCGCCACTTCAGGAGATAGAATGTAGGGGCATCTCTAAGGCCAACTCCAGCGTGCGACCCCATCGCGTCCGGTCCCGTTTGTTTGGGGTAAAAGGGACAAATCGGTCAGCCAGCGCGCGACGGTCCGGACCCATCTTGTCCGTTTCGTGTCCGGACCGACCCATTTCGAGTGCAAACATGCGTCGGGTTTGGGTCACGGCGGACAGCAAATGGATGCGTCGCTCGTCCGCGTCGGGGCCGCATGGCAGGCGGCCACCTCCCTCCCACCCGCCAACATGAATGCGCACGCGCGGCCGGCCCCGCCTGTCATCCGCCCAGGCGAACGGTCGCGGTCCTTCTTAAATGGGGAAGCCGTGGACCGGTAGTCGCCCACACTCCCCACTCCACCCCGCGGCCTCCTCGAAACCCGACACCCCCAAACCCCCAAACCCTACCCTCAAACTCGCCGGTCGGCCGCCTCGCAGCCATGGAGCTCTGGAACTATGGCCGCAAGAGGAAGCACGACCGCGAGGCTGGCTCGTCCTCGGGCCGCCGCCGCCACGGCGTGAAGGAGGAGCCCGCATCACCAACGCGTCGGGCCCCCGCGCCTGCCCCGTTCACCATCGGCCCTATGGCCAGCGGCGAGCGCGACTGATAGTACATCACGACGGATGTATGCCGGCGTTATTGGGAGACGAGGACGCCGCTCCCGTGGAGCGACGTGCACCCCCCAATAACTGGCACCTCTCCGTCGACCGGGTCCCGATCCCGCCGGTGCCTGCGAGCGGCCGTGCGCGTCGTGAGGAGATCGAGCTCCGTTGCGGCCTCCTCCCCGACGACCTATACTACGACGACAGGTAAGCCCCCGACTCCCGGCTCTGGGACACGTGGCTCCAGGACGAGCACGACGTGCGGATCGCGTCATTCTTCGTCGGCACGCCGTCGGGGTCGCGGCGGCCACGTCCAGAGCGCGCAGCGCGTGCTCCCCAGGTGTGCGGGTGCGCGACCTCACGCCCACGCCATCGCCTTCACCCTCTCCGTCGCCACCACCACCTCCTCGCATGACAGCGGAGGAGGAGGCCCGACTCATAGCGCGTGTCATGGAGGACTCCATGAAGACGCACGATGAGCGCCAATGGGAGGGCCTCGAGGAGATGATGGCCCTCTCTGCGGCCGGCGACGTCGCCATCCGCAAGCTGGAGATGGTGGCCGTGGAGGAGGCGATGGAGGAGCCGGTGGCCGCGTGTCACCTGGGCCTGGTGGGCCAGCAGTGGAGCTGTCGTGCATGGCTCCGGAGATGGCCGACGCCGTGGGGGGCGTGAACTGGTGCCCCACGTCGCCGCGGGAGGAGGTGGTGCAGGCCCCTGCCTTCCAGCCCGCCCCCGCGTACCACGGACCATCGACCCACCTCTGGATGCCGCCGGACTACTTCGACCTCGTCAGCGACGATGACGACACCGGCGGCCACTGAAGACGGCGACGGCAGTGGCCACAGCAGGAGCGCGCGGGCGGTGTGTTTTTATTTTGTTTTTATGTTAATTATGGCACTAGGCCGTTAAGTGAACCGTGAAACTGAGCTGTTTTGTGGCCGTGACCCCTAACTTATGTTTTATGTTTTTTTAACTGCGTTTATTTATTTTTAGTCATTTTTTAAGTTTTTCTATTTTTTTAATCACGTCCAACACGAACATGATTTGGGGTGCGGCCGCGTGTTGGGCGCACCCACGACCCAACGGACAAAAGCGGACATGGGCGAACCCGTTACGGCCCCAAAGAGACAAAATCCGGCCAAACCGAACGTCCGTTTGCGGTCGTGCGATGGAGTTGGCCTAACGTCAGCACACATAATGGACATAGTATTTAAGGCGGCCATCAAACGCTTGTCCCAAACTTTGGTCCGTAATTACAATATTTTGTCTGTCAAAGTAAAACTTAAAAAAGTTAAACTAATCTGTATTAGACGTTGACCTCTTAGACTGGCCGGTGGCACCTCCGTCACCGACCGTGCCACCATCATCGTCAGAGTGGCCCTTCTAACGGCGTAAGGGTGAGGAGTCACGTTATCCCATCGCGTCACTATGACCGACATTAATGTCATGGAGTCACGTCCGCTCTGGTGCGGCCTGACCAACATGACTACGCGGCAACCACTTCGCGCGGAGAGGGTTTGGATGGGACGTGGCGGTCAGACGTGTACGTGGCGAACGTCCGAACCCCCGCAAACCTTCAACTGGTTTGCGTCCAGTTTAAGGGATTTGGACATGCGGATGCATTCATGGATCGATGGGGCAACCCGTTGGATGACTTGCATTGTTCAGACACGTCGGTTCGATCGTTTGCATGCATTTTGTGGGTTCGCGTTGGAGATGCCCTAACACGAGAAATAAGATCTCGAGTCCCTAGTAAATATTTACCCACCCTTGTAACAGTTTTCAGATCATTAGGGTGGGTTGCTTTTGCAAAACCTAATAACCTACCCCCATTACCCAAACTGGCATATGGGCCCCGCTTGCAATGGGATATAATGATTACTTCCTTTGGTCATCCGGAAATGGAGCAGAAAAGATTCTCGCCTTTTTCCCTTGAGGTGACTCTAAGTAATCAAAACCACAGGAGGACGATGCCCTTTAAGCTAAGATCTCAAACAAGGTTTTGTTAGTGAATTAAATCCAGCTTTGTACCAGATTGTAAATCAAGCTGACACTGAAAGAACACTTATAATAAAAATAGGCTTGAGTATGAGGACTTATGCTTACAACCATATATTTGTGCCAGGACCTTCTTACTTTGTGCTCTAGAAGTCACCCATGAAGATGTGCTTGTTAAGTATCGAAGTGGGGGATGTGTCCAAATAACGTCTAGACCGGCACACGTCCTCCATCAAGAGTTAATTGACCAACCGAAGGCCCTGTCCGCCGCACGGGGTTGCCTTGATAATTAAGATTGCAATACTCAGACAAAAGCATTGGGCGTTTAATGACTATACCTCTTGAATCCCTAGGGATAGGATCCGTATTACCGTACTAAACCTTTCTGTCACTAGTGTTCAGAATAACACTTCACGGTCTCCCTTCCCTTAGCCTCTTCGTGGATCGTTCTCCACGATCCTGGGTAACTACATGGATGAAGAACGTGAACGAGACAAGAGACATCTACAGAACAATTTTATGTTACACATATGGGACGTTAATTCAAAGTCCTTTTAGTGACCCCTCCAACAAATACATCAGGTTGAAAGGCCCCTGCCTTAACCCATGACCTTACCGAACTACTCACGCATGATCACATGAAGGACATATCAAAGAGCACATCATGAAGATAGATAGATTGATAATATGTCTTAAAATGGATGTCGTGTGTGATACATGATTACAAGTATGACTAGATTGCTGAGAACTGTGATGGTGGTGAAAGTTGTGGCTACAGAGATGGGAAATGGCGGCGGCTAGGGTTGATGAGGATGGCTATGGTGGTGATGACGAAGATTGGCTTGTTTTGTGCTCCCCTGTTATCCATTTGGCGTTGGTCCCTTTATAAAGGTTGTTCAGGTGGACCAAGAGCCTCGGTTTCCACGCCATATGATCGCCCATACGAGCGGGCGCGCTCATATGAAACGTCGTCTTTTGCTCTGTTTTCTATGGTGTGCCTCCCAATCGATCCCCTCTATCTCTACTTTACTCTTTTCCATGTATTGACTTGATTTCGTCCATAAATAGCCATTTCTCGTGGAAACAAATTAAAGGAAGGATATTTGGAATCCTATGCATTCATTAGTCAATAGTGGCAATATTGGAGCAAATATCTTGGTTCTAATGAAATATATCGGTTTAAACTCAGGTTAGAGGAGTGTAAAAAATAACACTCATCAATTCCCCAAGCTTAAACTTGATCGTCCTCGAGCAACATGGAGAGAAATCCAAATCATAAGGAACTCAATTGTTTAAACCAAAATAATGAGAAGGTTTTGGTTCACTTACGACTGGTACGCCTAGATAGCCTCCCCCCCGCTTCTTACCTAAAAACTTAGTATAGCTGTAGCGGTGACATGGTTATTATGCAAGTGTTAGTGAAGCAAAGATAATCAACTCAAAAGCTCTTGCTCAACTAGATAAAATAATATGGTAGCACCTAATTCTATTTCCTCTAGTTAACACTTGTTTGCCGGGATTGCACGAAAGAGTTTTTCTTTCTTTGAGCAATGAAAACATAAATTAGGGAGTGAAAAGGTATGTAAAGACAACATGATTCTAGAGTAACCTTCTAGCACACCCACGAGTGTCTCATCGTCAAGGCTCTCAAGCACTATGTTTCAATCATTGTTTGCTGAAACTTTTGTTGTCACGTGATAGGATTATGCAAAATAAGTGATCATGCATAAGGTTTCATAGTGGCTTAATTTTTGGGAACTATGGACCAATGTGTTGTCTGTTGTGATCAGTTCTCGGTATTTACCCCATACACACACATTCAAGAGAAAGCTGAATAATATTCGATGTAGTGTTTACACTACGTATGGTAACAAAATCATAGCCGAAATCCAAGCCAAAACTCTGGTGGATCGTTCATTCAGCGGAGTTCTTAGAAAATGTGACGAAGCCACATCCACGCACGTACGCGTGCATAAAGTAGCAAGTCCATAGCACCAGTAAGAAGCTAAAGCACCATGTAAGAATACAACACAGATTTTTGGCATAATCTCGTTCACCCTTCAACTAAGTTCTTCTAGACAATTTAATCCATAAGTGCTATCGAGTCTATCAAAATAACAATATGGGGTTGAGTATCTCTAACATTATCTTCTCTACAAATTTTCTCAACACCCAAGTCTTTGAAGACTTTCTCTTGTGCATGGTTATTCTTGATTAAGATCACTTTCTTTTAAAATAGTCCCATGACAAGTCTTGGTTATCCAGATTAAATGGAACAAAGGCTACAAAATTATTTTAGCTACTAGAACAAAACCTTTGTTTTAATTATCAAGACTTACTCCCACTTGCACACATCACACACACTACTACTACATCTATTCCAAGTAATTCAAGTGCAAAAGGTGGGAGTCTTAGGACATACCTTCACGGTCATGAATGTACACACTTCTCTTCCTTAAGCTTGTGTTCCTCATTGTCCGGCGTACATCAACTCCTCTAAAATATAAAAACAAGAATGCAAACGAAGTCCAAGGGCAAAAATAAAAGTGCAACGCAAAACTTATTCTATTTTCGTTTTTTGGGTTTTTTTGAGAACTAACTTACGAACGAAAAATCACAAACGCAAAAAGAAAAATGAAATCAATAAAAATCAAAGTGTTGGAACAATCCAACACAATTGTTTGAAGCTTAGCGAGCTAAAATACAAGCACATTAAAACTTGTAAATAATAATTACCGCCACATCTTGATGTAGACGTGGTAGCGACCTTCCCCAAGCTTAAGCTTTTGCAAGCCTGAGCCGGTGAGATCATTTGGCGGCGGCTGGTTGGGAGCCCATCCTTGGCTCCAGTTGGAGAAGCTCGCGTTCATGTAGACAGACGTGCTTCGAAGGGACTCAGCGAGGTTGCTCGTGTCAATTATGGAGCCCTAAACATTGTAGAGGTCCGTGTAGGTGGTGTTGGATTCTGGTTGTGGTTGCTCCCCTTCTTCGTCGGCGAGATCTTGTTCATCAACTTGTTCTGGTTCACGGACTTCTTGGTTAAAAACTGCATTCCTTCCTGTGATACATAATGCAATTGTCCATTTTCTATGGAGAAACGGTTAGGCACAGGAGTAGGTAACAAGTACCTAACTCCAGGAATTTGAATACAATGATGACCACGACGAACTAGTACCATTCTAGCTCTAGAAAGAACTTGAATATTAACAAGGTTGTTACCGACAATAGGGCAGAGATAATTGTAGTTGAGGCCAAGGGAGTTGGCCAACATGGTGATGACTCCTCCACATGCCTTGTCTCCTTGTGCATGATCTGCTTGGTGCGCGAGGTGTAGCAAAACTATTGCCCCTTGGTTGGCTGAATAACTGCCGTCAAGGTTAGCTGCTTTCCCGAGAATTAGCATATTCTCATCATTTACCTTAGAAACTTCTCCTCGTGCCTACAATGAGTTAGTGATAACATAATAGAAATATTGAATAGTAGGACTTTCAATGCAACTGGCCCTTTGTTTGGAACCGTGGTAAATCATTTGATAGAAGGATTGCATTGGGTGCGGTTTGGTAAAATCATAAACATAACATATTTCTTCATTGTTGTTGGTGAAGCCGAAGTGAGTACACCACTCATCTAGAGTGATGTTGGAGTCTTGGTCCATGAGACATAAAGTGATCTGCTTTGCCACATAAGAATTTCGCATGAGACCAACATTTTTTGCGAGATTACTAAGAAACTCAAGCGTCACACGCTCACATATATCTAGTATTACTCTTGCCTGCATCTACTAGTATTACTCCACCCATACTAGTAGATGCAGGAAAGAGTCATGCCACTTGATGGTCTTCATCTTCCTTGCATGAAGCTTCTTGTATTTCCTCATTGCTTCACGCTCGGTGAAGATGATCATCAGCGAGAAAACTTCTTGTTGTTGTGCGACACTCGTGGATGAACCCGGTGCATGCTACTTGTGAGCTGCATTGGAATTTCCTCGAAGAAGAATGAAGCAGTACATTAGAGATAAGTATTTCCCGCAGTTAAGAACCAAGGTTATCAATCCAGTAGGAGAACCACACAGAACCTCGTTAGCAGCACCTGCACACACAAAAGCAAATACTTGCAGCCAACGCAAACAAGGGGGTTGTCAATCCCTTGGCAGTTATTTGCAAGGATCAAATCTCACAGTGGTAGGTAAATAGATAAATTGAAAAATAAAATAAAATAAAGAAAAGTGCAACAAGGTTTTGTGTTTTTTATATATGATAAAAGTAGACCCGGGGCCCATAGTTTTCACTAGAGGCTTCTCTCTCGAGCACATAACATACGGTGCATAAACAAATTACTGTTGGGCAATTGATAGAAAACACATAGTTATGACGATATTCAAGGGTTCGAGACAAGTAGACCGACTCTTGCCTGAATCGACTAGTATTACTCCACCCATCGACCGCTATCCAACATTCATCTAGGGTATTAAGTTGATAAAAATAGAGTAACACTTTAAGCAAGATGACATGATGTAGAAAAAGTAAACCCAAGCAATATGAATAAACCCCATCTTTTTATCCTTAATGGCAACAATACAAATACGTGTCATGTACCTTTCTGTCATTGGGATGGAGCACCACAAGATTGAACCCATCACTAAACGGATAGATCGTAGAGAAATACAATGCTATAATAATCATGCATAAAAGACTCAATTAGTATTCATGAATAATCTAATCATAAACCCACAATTCACCGGATCCCAACAAACACACCACAAAAGAAGAACACATCATATAGAACTCCAAGAACATCGAGGAGAATATTGTATTGAAGATCAAAGAGAGAGAAAAAGCCATCTAGCCACTAGCTATGGGCCCGTAGGTCTGTGGCAAACTACTCATGCATCATGGAAATGGCAGCAAGGATTATGTAGAAGCCCTCCGTGATTGATTCCCCCTCCGGCAGGGTGTCGGAAAAGGCCTCCAGATGGGATCACAGAAGAACAAAAAATTGCGGCGACGAAAAAAGTGTTTCGGGTGGCGCTCTGGTATAATGGGAATATTTGGGAATTTGTAGAAGTGGAATTACGTCACGACGTGCCACGAGGGGCCCACAAGCCTGGGGGCCAGGACCCCCCTATGGCGCGCCCCCTGAGCTTGTCGCTCCCTCATGACTCCTCAGGTCTTCTCCCGAACCTTCATGGGTCACTTCTGGTCCAGAAAAAATTAATATAAAGATTTTGCTCCATTTGGACTCTTTTTTATATTGATTTTCTGAAAAGCCCAAAACAAGCAAAAAAACAGCAATTGGCATTGGGCACTAGGTTAATAGGTTAGTCCCAAAAATGATTTAAAATTGCCTATAATTGCATGTAAAACATCCGAGATTGGTACTATAGTAGCATGGAACAATAAAAAATTATAGATACGTTGGAGACATATCCGCGCATCACTACAAGTGACACGTGGGAACCTCCTTGTGAGCATCTACAAAATAAATTTTCAGTCCAATACAACGATACAATAGTAATCCTATGGCTACCAAAACATCATACTCCTCTAAAAACATTAAGGAATCCAAGCCAAATTCAATATTTATATAAAAAATATGCATACCCTAGTCATGGTAATGGTAGGCACATAGAACACGGATTCGTGAAAAATAAGTTGGGGATCAGAGGAGAAACATACTGCAGATCGATCACGCGGAAGGGTTTGAAATGAAATCAACCGAGTAGGGAGATCAGGCAAAGTTGTGGCAGGGTATGGAGAGGTTTGGAGAAAGAAGAAGAAGAGACAAAAGAGATGGGGGTGAAATACCTCTTGCCTTGGCCTCTTTGTTTCCGCCGAGTTCCATACGACCATTCATATGAGCGGGTGCGCTCGTATAGAACACCGTCGTTCACTCTGGAGACACAGTTTTGTCTATGCTTACCTTATATGACTAGTCATGCAAGAGTGAGCACTCGTATAGAACACCTGTTCTGTTCTGTTGAATTTGATCTTCTGGTCGATGGTGTCATCACTACAAAAAAATACACTTCCGTGATGATACGTTTTTGTCACAGTAGGTCACGTTTTCTGTCATGCATGTACATCCATGACGATTTTATGACAGAATCAAGATAGTCATACCTGTGCTGTCGTAGAAGTGTTCCATGACATCACCAAAATTATCATCACGGAAGTGTCCACTTCCATGATGATAAATCGCGTGTCATAGAAGTGCTTTCGTTAAGGGTGACCGACACATGGCATCCACCATAACGGGTCGCCATTAAGCTATCGAGTTCCTGTTTGGATCCGATAACCCGTTAACAGCCCAGACCAATGGGGATTTTCCACGTGTAAAATTCTCAATGGCCAGAGGAACCACGTGTCCGCTCATCATTAGGATAGATGGCATCCATTCATTGGACCGAAGGCGGCTATGATACGTCAACACGTGGCACGACCCAACAGAGGCCCATTCTAGTGAAAAGGCTGGCCCGTTTGACTTGGTCAAAAGGTAGCGGGCCGGTCCATGGAAAGTCTGTTAACGACCTGTTTGCATATAGCCCATTTATAGCCCACTAACTCACGACCCATTACGGTCTACCAGAATTTGGCCCAGTAACATCATCTGGGCCATCGGAAAGTTAACACGGGCTGGAAACCGTCGACGAAATAATGGGCCGTTACTGGTCTATTTCGCTTGTGGGCCAAATTCAGCCCGTGGTTACAGTCGGCCTTTTTGTGGCCCATTGACCCGTTGGGCTGTTTTCATAGCGTCATCAAGTACGGCCTATTAAAATCCTGTTATGGCCGGGCCAAAAAACAGACAATTTCCACTCTAGCTCGTTTACGGCCCATTTTGCGGACCATTATTAGTAAACGAATAGTACGACCCATGTTTGGCGAAATGATTATACGGCCCATAGAAGGCCCATAGATTAGACAACCCATAGAAGGCCCATGGATCCTACGGCCCGTAGAAGGCCCATGGATCCTACGGCCCATAGAAAGCCCATGGATCCTACGGCCCGTAGAAGGCCCATGGATCGTACAGCCCATGGAGGACCATGGTCACTACAAAAGGTAGCACGACCATGGTTACAACAGTCCGTGTGTTGCCATGGTTATTGTGGCCTAGTTATAAAAATAGGTTATTGTCGCCACTAGAAAAACATGGAAAAAGAAATGCAGTGACTACAAGCAAACAACTAAACAAGACAATAATGAAATAAATAAGCAAGCAACTAACGCTAGGCTATTACGACTATTACACATATTACATCCACTGGCATCAAAGTTCGCCACTAGTGCAAATATAGGGAACAAAGCAGCATATTACATACACTGGTAATCTAAATTGGCCAGCAGTGCAAATAAACGCGGCAGCAAAACAAGTCCATAACTGAAACAACTTCAGAAGAGCTCAAGAAACATTATGCTGGGTATCCACCATGCTGGCAATAAGCTTAGCAAGCTTATTAGCTTTGTCCTGTTTGGCGCTAAAATACTCCAACGCTTGCTGTTGCACCAGAAAGTATGCATCTGAATGCTCCAGGGACTTCCGCAGTCCTTCGGCTTCTTGTCGCAGCACAACTGATCAATGTCTTTCAGCTTGTAGTTGAGACTCAAGAAACCGAATTGATTCAGGGAGTGAGTCTGAATAGCTTGTGCCAACGGTAGTGGCCAGTAACTCAAACACTAAACCAAGACAGGACTTTTGGGTTGTCTCACTGTCTTCAAGATAGTTTTCCCTAGCTGTTTTATCAGCTTTGTTTGAGACCGACAAGGATGTCTCACTATCCCGAACCTTATCTGCATTACTTCCTTTACCATTGCTTAATAAGGCACTCTTCCCCAATATTCTGTCAGCATTCTAAAAGAAGAAACAAACAAACACATAACAGGTTTAGCATGTACTAGTATATGAAACTCATTTCGGTGAACCAGTTCATTAGTAAGGTGGACAGGATTAAACTACCAAGTCTTCTATTGCCAAGTAGTACATAATAAAAGCATCAAACAAACATATATCTATGTCCTATGGTCACTGCATTGTCTTGCCAAATCAAAATGGAGACATGGTTCAAATCATATCAGTTCAAGACAAAGCATCACTGAAAGAATACAAAGCATGGGAAACTACACGGCACAACAAGCGGGTCTACATGTACAACAACACTATTGGCTCTGCTGTGATGCTACTGATGTGCATGATATGAGAAGTCAACTGTATACATAATTGAAATTGAAATCAACATAGCTATTTATAAAAGCAAACCTGTTAAATAAACATGCGTAAACATACTGTTATGCCATTGGAGTTTTGATTGGATCCTTCAATTTAAAAATAAGTTTGTATGAGTAAATAAAGTGATACAAGAGCAAAGCAGTATGCACGATAGCAATGGTATATTTAATGAGAACAATTGTTCTTCGGGTTTAAGCACTTGTTATACATGAACAGAGTACAGTAAGACGCTAGCATATAGTACTTAAAAATAAAAAATGAGCTCATAGACCTTACCACATTCTTGGTTCGGGATTAGTACAGAACAAGGCGTTCCTAGTCATCGTCCAGTAAATGTGTCTCAGGAGAACGTAAGGGAATTTGATGATTTTCTTTGCCAGTGAAGTATGTTTTCTTTAGGTAATTCTGATACTGCCACCAAGCATTCTTGAAGATAGCAGAGGTATTAGCACATGTTACCTCATCCTGAGTTTCCAAATCGGTCCTTCTCTATAGAGAAAAATGGGAAAATTTGATGTATTATAACCATCATGGTGGTAGAATGTATGGGACAAAGCAAAGTAATTGCCATGAATAACATTACTTACACATAACTCCTAGACAAACACCTGCAACTGGCATTTTTCTTCATCTTCAGTATAATATTTCCATGATGGGAAGATACACACATAGGATTTAACAACATCAAATGCGATAGATGCTAAACTACGAATGGCTGGTTGTGCTTCCTCCACATGAATAGGTGTACTAACTGGTGGAGTTGGGGTTCGCCATGGTAGTACTGGCGCTTTGGGCACTGGAGATGCCTTACTAACTGCTCTTGTTTGGGAGCTCTGTGGTGGAGATGGTGTTGTGTCAACAGGAACTGGGTTACTATCTGCTGGGGTTGGGGTTAGATTGGGTGAAGCTGATTCTTTGTCCATCGCAGTAGGGGTACAATTTGCGAGGGTCTTGGTTATGTGTGGTAGAGCTGGTTCTCGTGCATGTACAACCCGGGTGTTATCTCCACCAAGAGGTAGCACTGTTTTATTAGAAGATCATGTTTTTACTCCACTAGATACTGCCATGACCCGCTCCAATTCAAATGGCTGATAAACATGAAACATATCAAATGTACAAACATTGTATGAGCGACAGATGCAATAGATAGTGTGGAAAAAAAGAGGGCATGAAATAATTGGCATGTATACTATTTAACTAAAAAGGATAGCATGACATAATTTCACATATATGATGTCTATCTAAACTGGATAGCATAGCATGACATAATTCAAAGATATGATGACTAACTAAACATGATGGCATGAGATAATTATATGATGTCTTTAGTAAACAGGTTCGCATGACATAATTCACATACATATTATCTAAGTAATCAGGATCACATGATTTAATTCACATATGTGATTTATATGCTAAGCAGAGGGCATTCGCATATATGATGACTGAACTAAGAACATGGTGTTGAATACTGTGTATATGATGTCTAAACTATGCAATGCAAGACACCATATGCATGATATGAGCAGTATAACCGTGCCAATTTAGAGCATACACCTCGGTGGGGGAATAGGACTGGTCATCTGTCTCTGAATCCATCTCTAAGGAGTAATCGGGACCCAACAAGAGATCTGCTTCGACAGGTAGTACTGTCTGCTCTGAAGACCTTGTTTTCACTCCAGATTTTTCCATCACCCACTCAAATGGCTGATTCACAAGAAGAGTAGTTTAATGTACAAACATTGTCGACAAATGAAAATGTAATGAAGAAAAGTATGGGCAAGATATCATTCAAATATATGATGCCTGGTTAAACATGATGAAATTGCATATTTCACATATATTATGGCTGGCTAAAAGAGATGAGACTGCATTATTCCCATATATGATATAGAAACTAAATAGGTGGCATTATAAAACATGTCTAAACTAAGCAGATGACATATATGATGTCAAAATTAGGCACTACAAGGCAACATATGCATGATATGACTAACATCATCATGCCAAGTTAGAGCAAACACCTTGGGGGGTAAATAGGAGTGGTCAGCTGCGTCTGAATCCGCCTAAGAACTAATATCTTCCTCTGGATTACAATCTGGGGAGGGGGAGAGTTTGCCATTGAACCCACCATGGAGCAATGACTGCATGACATTGTATTGCCGCACAAAACTCTTCTCTTTTTCTCTACATGTTCAGCATGACTGTGTAAAATATCTGAAATGCATACAAAAAATATATAGTGAGATTATGTAAGGAGAGCATGCAGAAATCTAGAGTGATGGTAACAACCAGTGGATGGATCCAAAAATAATGATAGCAGGCTGATGATAGCTTTAATTTAATAAAAGGATAGATGATGATTGCTTTACTATTTGTTTCCCACCCAAGATGAACAACATAGGCAGAGATACTATTCATTGCTGCCTCGATATGTGCCAGACAATAGACAGAGATACTATTCATTGCTGCCTCGATTTGTGCCCCACAACTAATTTTAAAACTCAAGTTTGAACATTAATTTGGACCTGACTTGGAGTCTAAGAGGTGAACATGACGATAAAGTAGCAGGTAATATTAAGCAATGCATAACATAAGCAGAAACAAAAGAGTGCGACCTCTCTTGTGGACCCATGTACTCTTAGGTTCATCTGCTGAGTCAATGATGGTGATGCTGTTGCGGTGGGTGCCAGCGGCAGGGAAGGAGATCTGAGGCGGTGAAACACGGTCAAGAGTCGGGATGTCTGGTTTGGTGGATGCTTTTGTCAATGGAGCAACTCAGGTGAGGTGGACGACATCGTGGCAGGAGCAGGACAAACCACACAAAGTTGTCTTTGACACCTACCTGTAACTGAAGTAATTTTGTAAGGGCTCCTTTGGCTTGTAGGATTCTAAAAACGCAGGGATAGGAAAAACACCGAAAAAGGATAGGAATGCACGTGGGAAACATAGCATTTGTAAACACATGATTTCTGTCAACTTGGGTGTTTGATTCACAGGAATTGGAAGAGGAGTGGAATGCAAAGAAACATGGCCAAATTAAAGTGAAACCATATGAAATCGTTTACAGTTAGAATGTTATTCTGCCACTAATGCACTTGGTCTTGTTTTCGTGCATAGGTTTTTGAAAAGTAGGTCCAGGTGGATGTTTTGCTCCATTCCTTTCAACAAAATGCATGAATAATTGAATAGTAGAGTGCCATAGGAAAATTTCCTATTGCTATGTTTTTCCTTCAGTTTTTCCTTTGAACCAAAATAGCCCTAATGGATGGACATGAATGTAGAGTAATAAGTGATGCGACAAGTGCACAACCTCTTTGTCTTAGCCGTGTCGACCTCGGCATCATTGGGTTGGTCACCGAAGAAGTTGAGGCAGAGGTGGATGTCGGAGGTGTGGAGGAAGATCTGAGGAATATGTAGATGGCGTCCAGGGCATGCTCTGTTGTGATGGATGGTTTCGTCGTTGGAGCAGCTGCGGCGAGCCATAAGACGTCGAGGCTGAAGCAGTACAAGATAGACATCGTTAATCTCAAGTGGGAATCTAATAGCATCTCCAATAGATGATGTAAAATACATTACCAAAAAGTGATAGATGTAAAATTTACGTTGTTGGAGCAGCTGTTGTGATGGATGGTTCCGTCCAGGGCATGCTCTGTTGTGATGGATGGTTCCGTCGTTGGAGCAGCTACGGCGAGCCATAAGACGTCGAGGCTGAAGCAGTACAAGACAGACATCGTTAATGTCAAGTGGGAATCTAATAGCATCTCCAATAGATGATGTAAAATACATTACCAAAAAGTGATACATGTAAAATTTACATCACCAAAACACCCGACTACAACAGATGAGGTAAAAACTGTTGACTCTGGACTTAACTGTCGAAACCGAAATTTACTTTGGAATCTGAATGTTACTGTCGAGACTAAACGTACTGGTAGCAGAGAGGCACTTCACATGTATTTTAGGCCTCTCGAGCACTAGTAGTAGAGAAACAGTGATCTAAATCAGCAGGCGATCAACGAGGAACACAATAGCAGATAGCAGCTGGAGCAGCAGCGCTTGGAGGAGCAGTGTGAACTAGAGCCAGAGTAGCAACTCGTGTAGTTGCACTAGCCCGTGTACCAGCATCAGCAGCGTGAGCGAGAGCAAGAGCAGAGTAGCAGCACGAGCAAGGGGGAGAGCAGAGCAGCAGCGCGAGCGAGCGAGCGAGGGCCGGAGCAGCAGCAGCAGCGCGAGCGAGCGAGAGCCAGAGCAGGAGCAACATATCCGGTTGGTATATATGCCACCGCTGAAGGGGCCTCGCACTGGGGGAGAGCCGCTGTGGAGATGTCGCACAAGGCGCTGACTTTGAGGTAGCCGCGCCATGGGGGTGCGGGATGGAGCACCGCTGGTGCCGGGAGGTCGAGTTAAGGAGAAGGTGCGATGCGATGAGTGTCCAACCTCTTTGGTGGCGCCGAGTAGGCCTCGGCTTCGTCCGAGGAGTCGGTGAGGATGCTGCGGTTCCGATGAAGCAGGTTAACACGGTGTTGTGGGGATGGAGCAGCTGTGATAGACGAGGCGATCGTCGGTGCAGCTCCTTGGAGGTGGAGGACGGGGTGGTTGAACCGGCGGGACGACGGATCCTCATCCAGGGAGGTGGACGAGGGACGTTGAGCTGCTGCAGTGGACGACATTGTCAGAGAAGAGGCTCCGGCTGGGCAGCGGTGAGATGGCGTATGGAGGAGGGTGGGGTTTTGCGACTGGAGCAGAGAGTTTATGGCAGCCTTGGATTTCAAATGGCGAAAAGGAGGGGATGGGAGGGAGGGAACCATGACTTAGGGACGCGCTTGTCCAAAATGTAGGGTGTGTTACAAAAGTACCCCCACCGATTTGAACTAGCAGCCCTTTCGGCTCAGGGTTAGAAGGGGGATTTCACGTGTCGGGATTTGGCACCTAGAGGGAGTTTTCGCGCGCGTTGTAATTTTGGGATAGCAACGCGCAAGTTGTGAAGGCGCGAGTTTTGGGAGCACGATATCTGAATTTTCGGGATATAACTAGGCGCGGGTTGAATTTTAGGGACAAGCCTAACATGTAATATTGTACGTACCAAATCAATTCGCACTTCCCTCAATGAAAAAACGAAAAAATAAAGTTATTCACACAACACAAATAGAGTCTTGTCCCATTTTACTGTAAAAATGATATTCAAAGCTATGAATCCATGTTATGTCCAATTAATTTTTTTTCGCTGTCTGTAGTGCATGTAACCTACTCATACCAACATTGTAGTGCATTCCAAATGTCTATACTACCGCTGCAATTCAAACTAAATTTGAATTCGTTTCTCTATTTGAATAAGAATCTACAATCATGATTGTTGCCAACTTAAACCATCATTCGTGTATTATCTTAACAACACACCACATGATTACTATAGAGATAGATATGAGCTCGAATTCAAATTTTTGAATACACTTGATGTTGATTCCAAATAATAGTACATTTGATGTACTAACTAGATATTCGTAATCTAAACCATGTTCCATACGTACACCATGTTTATCACACAAAGTATAGTGCCCCGCCCCCTACATTATGACAAGTATTTAGCCCTAAGCTCCAAAAGCCACACATTATCCAAATTATAATCAATGTTCTATATGTTATATGTAGTATAACATGTTAATAACCGCACCATGCGTATCACCATTATATATATTCATTCATGCATGTGTCGGTTTAAAACACTATGCTATCTTCTTCAAATATACGAATCCACTTCTTTATAATGAATTATGATCTCTGTTCTTCTTTTACACCTTCATGATCCTCTTCTCTTTGTAGCTAGCTAGCGCTAACTTTCTATCGTGCATGCACACGCCCCCCTCTCACCCTCCCACAACGTCCCTCCATCGCGCACATTTGTTTCTCTTTAGGTCATTCACCCATGGTGTGTGTAGGCCCCCGGCTCCTTCTTTCCGGCACACACCGGTCGATATACCTCTGTAGCCAAGTGAGCCTACCACAAACACACACTTCCCCTCTTCTCTTCTCACCATCCATGCCCCCCTGTGTCCAATACGGTTCCACGCAGGTGCACACTCCCGCCCCTCTTTTCATCGATCTCATACTCGCACACTCCTTCCCCCTCGACATAGTAGGCCTCTCGCACCACCTCCTAGCCGCACCCCTCTCCACATGTCCATCTCTCCGGACCTTATTTGCTTCTAACACATGCATGCATGTATACATACCGATCTCCCTACATATAGCTAGGTCGACTATAATTTTTTTTGTCACGCACCGATCGACTTACCTCACTAGTTGTCGGGGGTTGGGTGCGACATATACCAAAGGATGGCTTATCATGGTGGGGGTGAGTAGAATGTCGCCGGTGCCTGGAAACGGGATGAGGCGTAGGCATGCACGCCGGCAAATCTTACCCAGCTTTGGGGCTCTCAGGGGAGATAACACCCCTACTACTGTTCTGCGGGGTCTCCGCATGATCACTAAAGCAAAGTGACTACAATGGTGCTCCTGGAGCTGTGTCGGGAGGCAGGAGAGAGCAAGGCTAGTTCTCTCCTTCCTATGCTATCTGGTCTATCTCTATCAAGGTCCGAACCCTTTGCATGGGTGCCCCGGGGGGTTTATATAGGCCTACCCCCCGGGGGTACAATGGTAATCCGGCTGGGCGCGGGTCCCAGCCGTCTATCTCTCAGGCCGCCGTCCTTCCCGCCGGCTTCTGGGGCCCGCCATCTGGTGGGTCCCGCGGACAGGCTCGACACTGTGCGGCACTCCTGATGACGTAGGCTTGGTCATTGGGTCGTGGCAACAGTGCCGCCGTCTATCGGGCGATCACTGTCGCCATTCCCCATCCTATCTGGTTAATGGCTCGTGGGGCCCTGGAGAAGGGTCGGCCGACTCCAGGGAGGCCGACTCCCACAAGGCCGTCTTCGGGGCGCTCAGGCCGCCTTCGGTCCACCCACTGACAGGCGGCCCCGCGGTCTTCGGGCCGTACAGGCCGGCGTCGTGGGCACAGTGTGTTGCGCACTGTAGCTGAGGTCAGGGTAGGCATGGCAACAGTGCCGCGCCTCGCCGGAGATCTTCCGGCGATACGACTCACTGTAGCCATGCCGGCCCTTCGTAGGCAGGGGGGAATGGCCACGCCGTGACCGTACCCTGCCTCGGGCTTCGGGAGGAGTCATGGGCCGACTCTCCATAGTCAGCCTCTCTGGAGGTCGCCAGCTTGGAGTCGGCTTATCTTGGAGTCGCCGTCTGGGACTCGGCTGGCCTTGGAGTCGCCGTCCGGGACTCGGCTTTGTCTTGGAGTCGGCTCCTATGACTCGGCCTGAGGGGCGCGGCCTGCCCGGATGTCTTGAAAGATCTTGGGACCTGGGTTAGCCAACCCGTGGCCCATTACTCCGACAGTAGTCCCCGAAGCTGGTGAAGCCCCGCGGGCACCGCTTTGTGGGGCTTCAACAGTTTCAATCTTCCCGTGCCGACTCTGGAACTCGGCTGTCGTCTTCCCTTCGGCCGACTATCGAAAGTCGGATTTTCTCGCGAGGGGCTACGGCTAAAAAGCCGCGGCGGGAAACCAGGCAGCGTGCCTGATACGCTTCACTGCTGCCATCGAGGCAGCCCTATCGCGCGGCGCCACGTGGAGAGGACAGTCTGCCCACCCACGCGCGCGACGGGACGGGCCGTCAGGCAGGGCCCGCCACTACCGTGCCTCGGCATACGAACGGATCCGTTGCGGCCGCGGACGGTTCGTTTCCCCATGTTGTTACTGCGTGCGGTAACTTCGTGGGGTAGATCGTGGGGCGGCGTGGGGCGTCGTGCGCAGTTAATCCCACGCCCGCCCCCTCGGCTCCTCAGCCCATAGGGCTATAAATAGGCGGGGGGGAGGCGGGGCGACACCGCACGCGCACCCCTCTCCCCCACTCTCCTGCCTTCTCTTCTTCCTGCCCCCGCCGTCGAGCGAGAACACTCCTCACCGCGGCGATGAGCTCTTCCTCCGCCGCGGCCCCCGCCGTGCGCTCCGGCGTATGGGACGGCTCGGAGGTGGAGGAGGAACACATCGAGTTCCTCCGCCAGACCCGCCGTCTCCCCAGCGCGGACCTCGTGCGCACCCGCCCCGCGCCGGCGGGAGAGACCCGACCGGCGCCGGAGGAGGGCGAGCGGGTCATCTTCCGCTCGCACCTCATGCGCGGCCTGGGGCTGCCGGCGAGCGGTTTCTTCCGCTCATTCTTGGAGTTTCACAGCCTTCAACCACACCACCTTACTCCAAATACGATGGTGTTGCTCTCCGCCTTCGCCACTCTGTGTGAAGGTTTCCTCGGCATTCTCCCCACCCTCGAGCTGTGGGGAGAATTCTTCTCTTCGAAGCTCGGCACGCAAGTCGCCGGCATTCTGGCTCAGTGCGGCACCTACGTCGCGGTGCGGCGCTCGACGGCCGACAACCCCTTTCCTCCCATCTCGCTGATAAAGTCGGTGAAGATGTGGCAGCGCTCATACTTCTACGTGAAGAACCTCTCCACTGACGTCAACTGGGTCAACCTGCCGCCTTTCAACGCCGCCCCCCTAACTAGGAGGCTCCCCAGCTGGTCTCACCGAGCCAGGTCGCTGACTCCCTCCGGAGCCGCCGCCGTAGCGCGACTCCGAGTCTTGCTGCAGTTGGAGGGCCTCGTCGGATCCGACCTTTTGGCCGCCTTCATGGCGCGCCGAGTCCTCCCGCTCCAAGGCCGGCCTCACCTGATCTGTCAGATGAGCGGCCTCCGAGACCCAAGCCGGATGAGCACCAAAGAGATGCCCCGCAAGGAGGTGGCGAACTTGGTGAACCACATCGCGCACTGCGAGTTCACAGAGGACTGGCAATTCGGCAAGGAGCCGTACTCGCGCAACAACCCCCCACCAGTGGTAAGTCGCGTCTCACTGTAGTTTTGTCTTCTTTGCAGCCGACTCCGGCTTCTAACTCTTGTTGGTTTCTTCTGGCTAGAACCCCCTCATGGAGCCCGCAGCCGGCGCCACGAGACAGCCCCGCAAGTATGTCCCTGATCGCGCGGACAGCGACATCGATGACCCCGACTTGGGGGCGGCGGCGATGGAAGCCGACGCCGAAGGCGGCGGAGAAGGGGCAGACGGCGGCTTCAGGCCCTCGGCCACCTTCGCCGACTGGCCTGATGATGACGCCGACGGGGAAGTCACCCCGCGCCACCAGCCAAGGGCCGGCCTGGCTGGCCAAGGCGGCACGAAGAGGCGTCACGCCGGGCTGAGTGCGCCCGGCGGCAAATTGAAGAAGTTCAAGGGGGCGGCCGCCGCGACCAAATGGGAGGAGGCGGCCGCGAAGGCCAACCGCTTCCGAAGGGAAGGGAGAAGGCCGCCGCTAGTCTCCGCGTAAGTCTTTACGCTCTTTATTTTCCTTTGTCGAATCTTGTCCGAGTCTTCTTTGATTTTCCCTCCGCTCTTCTTCAGGGCCCCTCTCTCCCTTGAGAGAGTCGCCGTCCCCTCCGTCATGGGGTCGGCAGAGACGCCCGCCAACACTCGGCGGGCCGATCCCGCCGCCGACCTCCGGGAGGCGATGGAGCGGAATGCGCAGGAGAAGCGCGACGAGGAGGAGGCCGACCGCCTGGAGAAGGCGCAGGCCGAGAAGGCGGTTGCCAATGCCCAGAAGAAGCTGGAGGACGCCGAAGCCGCCCTTGCGGCGAAACAGCGTGCTGAGGAGGCCGCGCGTCGCCGATCGGCGATGCTCGTCCCCCCATTGTCGTCGGCGTCGCCGCCCCCGGAGTTCATGGGGCAGACCGAAGAGGTCGGCACCGAGAACCCCCTCGTGGAGGAGGGTGGCGAGGCTTCCGGCTCGGACACCCTCGTGCCGCCACCGCCGCCTCCGCCACCATTTGGGAGGCCGCACGACAAGCAGCCGGTGGGTCATTCGGAGCCGCCGGTCGTGGACGAGGCCGAGGCGCGGCTGCTTCTCCAAGTCGTCTCGCCGGTGCGCCGCCGTCTTGAGAGGGCGATCTCGGCGCCACGACCTCGGGAGACCGGTGCTGCCAGCTTGGCCACCCTAGACGCCGAGGCCTCGAGCGCCGCGCCCACCGGGTGGTTGCGCGGAGGCGGCACCGGGCCGCTGAACCAAGTGCTCCTGGACGTCCAGGCGAAGCTGCGCGCTGAGGGCGACGCCCTTCAAGTCTGCACCAGGGCGCACCTGGCCGCGGGGACATCTGTCCGGGTACGTTTCCTTCTTCTTTTGATTCTTGTTTTTTCTCTGTGGGGGCGCGCCAGCGCACCCACTGGGTGTAGTCCCCGAGTTCCGGGCCGGCTGCTGAGCAGGCGGTTCGGAACTCCCTCTGGCGAGTTTCGAATACCGACTTTGTCTCTTTTGACTTTTTGCAGGAGTATCATAACCTCCGCGCCGCTGCCTTCAACCGCAACGTCGAGGAGTTGAACAAGCGGACCGCCGACTTGACGGAAAGCCGGAGTAAGCTCATTTTCTTCCTTCTTCGCGGGGGCGCGCTGGCGCACCCACGGGCTGTAGTCCCCAAGATTCGGGCCGACTGCTGAGCAGTCGGGCCGGATCTTCCCGGCGATCTACTTTACTGACGACTTACTTGTTTCTTCTTTCGTTCTTCAGGTGCCAACGCTGCTCTTCAGGAGCAGCTGGGCAAGGCCAATACTGCTCGACGTGCCAAGGAGGAGGAGTGCGGCAAGCTCGCCAAAGAGCGTGACCTGCTGGCGGCGCAGCTCGCCGAGCAGAAGGAGCTGCTCCAGAAGGCACAGGACGAGGCCAAGACGCGGGAGGCCGCTCTCATGGCCGAGTTCGAGATCGAGCGCTCCGCCTGGACCGACAGGGAGGCGATGCTGACTTCCGGCTACCACGAGATCGAGGACATCGTTGATGGTAAGTTTCTTTCGTTTCTTCGGGCTTCCGACTATGCGTCCGGCCGACTTCTGATTTTTCGACTTGCTTCTTTTTTGTCTTGGCAGACTTCTTTCCTGGTCATTCACAGGCAGTACCTCTGGCCATCGAGGCTGCTCGGGAGGCGCGAAGGGCTACCGGTGAGGAGATCGCCGCTAACGCTCCCCGAACCATCGATGAGCAGCTTCTGAGCATTGAAGCCCGTCTTCGTCCGGCCCACCGGCTGCTGCGCCGGCTTCAGCGTGCCGGCGCCCAGGCGGTTGCCACCCTGTGGCCAGACATGCCGGCTCTGCGCACCGCCAGTCGGACTGCCGACTGGCTGGAAGTCGCCGCCGGCCGTCTTGAGGCTTGGAAGGGCTCCTCGGCCCGGGCCGGAGCGCGCCGGGCCTTGGAGTTCGTCAAGGCGTGGTATCCAGGGCTGGACCTGGACTGTCTGGCCGCGTTCCGGTCAGAGGCCCAGGCCGAGCTGGAGGCCGTGGAGGGCGCCCTTGTCAAGTGCGCGGCGGCCATCGCCGAGTACACGGATACCAGTGTCTTCGTGCCCGAGCGAGCTGAAGGCGGCGAGGAAGTGCCGCCAGACTGGTTCGGGATGAACCCGGAGTATGACGAAGACTCGGCGGAGGTGATCGACTCCAGCGCCGAGGAGGAGGACGAGGCGGAGGACGGAGGCGAGGCGGAGGCGCCAGAAGACGGAGCAGGCGGCCAGCCTCAACTCGATCGCGCCTCCAGCAACGAGCCGCGTGGAGACAGGGCGATTGCCGCCGGAGGCGACCAAACCGAGACCGCCCAGCCGACTGCCCCAGCGCCTGACACCACCATCTCCTCCGATCCTCCGGCCCCGGAGGCCGCCTCCTAGGCTGCTTTTTCCGCCTCTGTTTATCTGTCTTTTAGTAGTCTTTTGAAAACTTGTTAGGTTCGAACAGTTCCACCCGCGGGGTGTATCCTGAACTTCTATTCGAAGATTCGGCCAAGGGCCTATGTAAATATTTATCCGATTTCCGCCTTTCCTTGCTTACTGCTCTTTAGGCTTTTCCTTTGCCGCCTTCCTTTAGTTGCCGCCTTGCCAGTTGGACAGCCGCTCTGCAGATTGTCGCTGGGTCAAGTGCTTGGCTACTTCGGGAAGGCAAGTACTTGGCCGTTTAGAGTTTCTCTAGCAAGTCGGCTAGAAAGCGACAGGCCGACTACCCAAGAGTCGGCCGTCTTTGATAGAGGTTAAGACGGCGGGCCGACTACTCATGAATCGGCCCTGCAGAGAGAGGCTGGGAGCCGGCTTGAGCTATGCGTATGCTTTAGGTCCTTAGCCATTTTTTCGTGTGTGCGCTCGTTCTTGCTTGTTCTCCGCCTACCAACAGTCACTCTGCGAGCTGCGGCTTTCGACTAGGAGAAGGCTTGAGCGCAACGCACTACTTGTCCGACTGCAGGAAGCATTTCATAGCGCAAGACGGCAAGTCCCCGGGCCGACTAGTCTGGCCCGGCACTAAGCGGCTTGTAATGAAAGTAATGTACTCGAAGGCATAATTCTTATATCATACAGATGACACAAAAGGGGCAGTCCTGAGCTCGTCCTGGGGGGCCCAAGGTCTTTGGTACTTTAATACAAAAAAGGGGGTAGT
This sequence comes from Triticum dicoccoides, assembly GCF_002162155.2. Taxonomy (NCBI): domain Eukaryota; kingdom Viridiplantae; phylum Streptophyta; class Magnoliopsida; order Poales; family Poaceae; genus Triticum; species Triticum dicoccoides. Next base: position 408,147,859 of record NC_041381.1, on the reverse strand, counting down.
GCGATACATACTGCATCAACTGTAAAATCTTCGAAGAAGATTTGCGTTCCACGGGCGCTCTGTTTCTTTGCCGGAGTTGTCCCTCTTGCGCGCTCGAGGCTTCTGAGCGTCGATTAGGTAGTAGGAGCCATTGCCTAGGACTTTCCTGATGATGAAGGGGCCTTCCCAAGGGGCCGACAACTTGTGCTGGCCGGCTGTTCTCTGAATCAGCCGGAGCACAAGGTCGCCCTCTTGAAATGATCTCGGCTTGACCTTTCGGTTGTAGTATCGGCGCAGACTCTGCTGGTAGATGCCGGACCGGCTGAGTGCTAACAGTCGGCCCTCTTCCAGCAAGTCAACGCCGTCTTGGCGTGCTTCTTCGGCCTCCTCTTCGGTGTACATGGTGACTCGTGGAGAGTCAAACTCTATATCCGTCAGGATGACGGCTTCAGCACCGTAGACGAGGAAGAAAGGCGTGAAGCCGGTTGACTTGTTTGGAGTTGTACGCAGACTCTAGAGGACGGATGGTAGCTCCTCAACCCAACAGCCGGCCGAACGCTTGAGTGGTTCGACCAATCGAGGCTTGATGCCGGACAGGATGAGGCCGTTTGCTCGTTCCACTTGGCCGTTTGACTGCAGATGGGCAACAGACGCTAAGTCCAGTCGGATGCCCTGCGTCGCGCAGAAACGGGCCAAGGCGCCTTTGGCAAAGTTTGTGCCATTGTCGGTGATGATGTTGTGCGGTATGCCATACCGCACCGTATGTCGGCGATGAAAGTCACTGCAGTCGGACCATTCAACTTCTTGATGGGCTTTGCTTCTATCCACTTGGTGAACTTGTCCACCGCGACAAGCAGATGAGTTAGGCCGCCTCGGGCTGTCTTGAATGGTCCTACCATGTCCAGGCCCCAAACTGCGAAGGGCCAGGCAATGGGGATTGTCTTCAGCGCGGAAGCCGACTGAAGTGTCTTGGAGCGAAATATCTGGCACCCCTTGCACTTTTGGACTAATTCCTTAGCCTCTTCCAAGGCAGTCGGCCAAAAGAAACCGTGCCGAAAAGCTTTGGCGACGAGTGCTCTTGAAGCCGCATGGTGGCCGCACTCGCCCTGATGAATGTCTCTGAGGATTGCTTGGCCTTGTTCTGGCTCTACTCAGCGCTGGTAGACACCAGTGACACTGCGCCTGACTAGCTCTCTGTTGACTATGGTGTATGCTGCCGCTCGGTGTTGCACTTGCCGAGCCAGGATCTCATCTGTCGGCGGCTCTCTGCTCACTAGAAACTTGAGGATGGGCTGTGCCCATGAGGGTGCTGCTATCTCTTCAACTGCTACCATAGCGACTTGCACAAGGGTGGCTGGGCTGGGAGGCGGCGAGCTGGAGTCCGCGGCCGTTTGCTGGATTGACGGGGTCCCTGGGCCGACTGGCGCAGTCCCCAGGCTGGGCTCTGAAGTCCTCGGGCCGACTGGCGCAGTCCCTGGGCCGGGCTTTGAAGTCCCCGAGCCGGCTTCGACTGTGGTTTTCTTGGGGTTGTCTGCCGCGGCTCTGGAGTCGGATCCGACTTCTTCTGGAGGATCCGGTACAAAGATGGAGTCTGACTCTGGTGAAGGCTTGATAGACGGCTTGAGGAGACGCTGAAGAGCGACGCCGGAAGGTATTGCTTGGCGGGTGGAGCCAACTCGTGCCAAGGCGTCTGCTTCATCATTGTCATTCCTTGGTACGTGAAGGAACTCGCACCCTTCAAAGTATCCGCTGAGTTGCTGCACCAGGAAACGGTAGCTCGCCATGTTCGCATCCTTGGCATCCCAGTCGCCAGATGACCGCTGGACCACCAAGTCGGAGTCGCCATAGCACAGGATCCAGCGAATGCCGAGTTCTTTGGCAAGCCGGAGCCCGTGAATGAGCGCCTCGTATTCGGCGACGTCGTTGGAGGCGGCGAAGTGGATCTGCAGCACATACTTGAGCTTGTCGCCTTTAGGGGAGGTGAGGACGACGCCGGCTCCCAGGCCGGTGCGCATCTTGGAGCCATCGAAATGCATCCGCCAATGGGTGGAGTCAGGCGCTGGCGGCAGGTACTGGGTCTCGTCCCAGTCGACGAGGAAGTCGGCCAGCGCCTGCGACTTGATGGTGGTGCGGGGCTGGTAGTAGATAGTGTAAGGAGCCAGATCTATGGCCCATTTGGCTACTCGGCCTGAGGCGTCTCGGCTTCCAATGATCTCGGCCAGCGGAGCCGTGCAGACCACGGTGATTGGATGCTCTTGAAAGTAAGGCTTCAGCTTCTTGGCGGCGAAATGCACACCGTAGCACATCTTCTGGTAGTGAGGGTAGTTCTGCTTGGAGGTCGACAGTACCTCGCTCAGGTAATATACCGGTCTTTGGACAGGGAGCGCCTTGCCTTCCTCCTTGCGCTCGACTATGATGACTGTGCTGACTACTCGGCTGGTGGCGGTGATGTACAGGAGCATGGGATCTTTGGGAGTCGGAGCCGCCAACACAGGGGGAGTAGTCAACATCTTCTTCAGCTGGAGAAATGCTTCGTCCGCCTTGTGGTTCCACTCGAAAAAGGTGGTCTTCTTCATCAATTGATACAAAGGCAGAGCTTTCTCGCCCAGCCGACTGATGAATCGGCTAATGGATGCCAAGCAGCCAGTGAACTTCTGCACATCTAACAGTCGGCTGGGTACCTCCATCCTCTCGATGGCCTTGATCTTCACGGGGTTGCACTCTATGCCGCGTTCGGAGACCAGGAAGCCAAGGAGTTGGCTAGCTGGTACTCCGAAAACGCACTTCTCAGGGTTGAGCTTGATCTGGAATCGGCGCAGGTTCTCAAAGGTCTCCTTGAGATCTTCCAGCAGCGTCCCACGCTTCTCCGTTTTCATCACCACATCATCCATGTAGACATGGGCATTCCTGCCGAGTTGCTCGAGGAGGCACTTCTGCATACAACGTTGTAAGGTGGCGCCGGCATTCCTCAAGCCGAACGTCATTGTCATGTAGCAGAAGGCTCCGAATGGTGTGATGAAGGCGGTCTTCAGTCTGTCTGCCGGGTTCAGCTTGATCTGGTGATATCTCGAATACGCATCTAAGAAACTCAGCAGCTCGCATCCGGCTGTGGAGTCTATCACCTGATCGATTCTTGGCAGGGCAAACGGATCCTTTGGGCAGGCCTTGTTGAGACTTGTGTAGTCAATGCACATCCGCCACTGCTTGTTCTTTTTCAGCACTAGGACCGGGTTTGCCAACCACTCTGGAAAAAATACCTCCATGATGAAGCCGGCTGCCAGGAGCCGGGCTATCTCTTCTCCAACAACTCTTCTTTTCTCTTCTGACAGGCGGCGCAAGGGCTGCCTGACGGGTTTCACATCTGGCCTGACGTGTAGCTTGTGCTCGGCAAATTCCGTCGGGACACCAGGCATGTCTTGGGGGACCATGCGAAGATGTCGCGATTCTCACGGAGGAAATCGACAAGCTCGCCTTCCTATTTGCTGTCAAGGCCTATGCCTACGACAACGTGCCTCTCTGGGTGCTCCGGGTCCAAGGGTATCTTCTTGGTTTCTTTGGCCGGCTTGAATGATCCTTCTGCTTCCGACTCCTTGGGGTCGGGCGACATCTCTGGCTGCTTCCCGGCCATCGCCACGACCCGGTCAAGGAGCCGTTTTTCAGCCGCGATCACCAGGGACTCGGCCAGCCGACTGCTCTCGGCCGCGCAGGCGGACGACTTCCTGTAGTTGCCGGCTACGGTCAGAATTCCCTTGGAACTCGGCATCTTCATCTTGAGGTAGGCGTAGTGAGGAACCGCCATGAACTTGGACAAAGCAGGTCGGCCAAGCAGTGCGTGGTATGGGCTTTCAAGATCCACTACTTCAAACCAAACCGGCTCTCGGCGGAAATGATCTTTGTCTCCGAAGAGGACGTCTATCAGGATCTTGCCGATTGGCGAACAGGAAAGGTCGGGTACAATGCCATGGAACACAGTCCGGCTGCTCTGAAGCTGTCTTCGCTTGATTCCTAATTTCTCCATTGTGTCCTTGTACAGGATGTTGATGCTGCTGCCTCCGTCTATCAGTACTCGCGAGAAGCGGGCGGCCCGCCTATCAGTGGCCAAGGTGGCACCTAGGACCAGGGCATACAAACCCGGATTCGGCATCACTTCTGGGTGATCCGCCCTACTCCAACTGATAGGCCTCTCGGACCAATGCATGAAATCTGGAGTACTTGGCGCGACTGTATTCACCTCTTGCTGCTGTTGGCGGCTGCTTCGCCAGTCATCTGCTACACTGGTGAACACCACGTAGGCTCCGTGCTCATCCAGGAACTCGTCTTGCACCGCGCCGACTGGCCGGGCAGCCGGCTGCTGGGGCGGCGGCGGAGGCGGCGGCCCAGCAGGCGGCGGAGGAGCGAGGCCGTCTCCCTTGGCGATTCTGGTGAGCCAGTGGCACTTTATGGTGGTATGGTTTGACGGCTTCGCGCCACTGTGGAACTTGCAAGGACCATCCAAAGTCTGCTCATAAGAGAAGGCTGGCAACCAATTGGATTTGCCGCCCTTCTGCCGCTTGGCCGGAGGCTGCCCCTCCGGCAGTTGATCTTCAACTGCTGCGACCTGCCGACTGTTGGAAGCCGGCTGTTGGGCCTTGCGTTTGTTTTCGTTATGTTGTTGGCGCCGACTGGTGTCTTTAGCTGGAGTTCTGGGAGCCTGAGGAGTCACCTTGCCAGCCGCATTGACTTGAATCTCCGTCTTCATGAACGAGTCGGCCGTGGCGTATTTGTCTGCTATGACTAGCAGTTTGTCGAGGGTCTCTGGCTCATCGCAGAGGAGTCTGTGCTTGAGGAGGGTGCCTTCTCGGCACCCGGCAGTGAAGTATTCGATGGCCTGCACCTCGTGCACGCCCTCGCAGGAGTTCCGAAGCTCGCCCCAGCGCGTGAGGTAATCGCGTGTTGACTCGTCAGGGCCTTGTACGCACAGGGAAAGCTGACGCGGCTTGGGAGGTCACTTGTACGTGCTCGTGAAGTTGCGGATGAAGGCCTCGGTGAAGTCGACCCAGCTGTTGATGCTGCGGGGTTTCAGACTGTTCAACCATGTCCGGGCCGTGCCCTGGAGCATGAGGGGAACGTACTTCACGGCAACCCGCTTGTTGCCGTTCGCTATGCTGACGGCCGTGGAGTAATCTATCAGCCAGTCTTCCGGCTTCACGGAGCCGGTATACTTGGGCGTGTCTCGGGGGAGCGTGAACCCTTTGGGGAAGGGCTCATCTCGGATGCGGGGCCCAAAGCAAGGCGGACCCAGCTCGTCTTCTTCTTCCAGCGCCAGGGATCGGTGGAGTCAGTCGATCCGGTGGCGGGAGTCGTTCTCTCCGACTCCTTCTCGGCGGCCGAGGCGACCTCCGAGAGTCGGATGCTCAACAGGCGGCGGGGAAACTCGCCGTTCTCTTCTGGGTGGGGGAGGCAGGTAGTCGTCCCGCCGCTCTACTGCTCTTGGGCGGCCGTCTTGGTCGCGCTCAATGGTGATGTGAGTCTGACTGCGACTCACAGCCGGCTCCTTATCTTTCCTTCCGCGGACACCGCCAGTCGGCGTCCAAGAGGTCGCGCCTTGATCTCGGCGGGGAGGCAAGTCGTCGTTTGGTTGCTGCAGCGCGTCTGCGCGGCCGCCGGCCGCGTTTTGCGCAGCAACCGCGTCAAGGAGCTGCTGGACTCGCTCCGTCATCACACGGCGTTCTTCGCCCTCGAAGTTCTTCAGCTCGTCAGTCGCTGCTTGGGCGGCGCGGATGTTCTCCGCAGGGGTGGCGTACACGGGGCGTTTCGCCCCGAGCAAGTCGGCGATGGCCGCGCCGCGCTGCCGAACCGCGCCCAGACGGCTCGGCCCAGTCGGAGCCAGCGAGCCGCCTACGACGCGATCCATCTCGCGCTGGTACGGCTCTGACAAGCACCTCATGCTTGCCAGCCTCTTGGCGCCTTCGACGATCTGAAGGCGGCGTGTCTCTAGCGTCTCGGCGTCCGCATCCTCTAGAATGGGCGCCGTTAGGTCTTGCAGGGCCGCAGCAAGCTGGTCATGGGCTTCTTCGCCGGAGCGCTTGTCGTGGCTGATGACGAGCACCTCCGTGACGGCGCTTCCGCCACTCTCCTCGTGAGGAAGCGGCTCGTCATAGACCGCCACGTTGGTGGGGAAAGTGTCAAGCGACACGGCGTCGGAGTCGACCAACATCGGGTCGGTGGAGCCTACGGACTCCAGGTCCACGGCGGGCTCGCCGGTGACGTGGAGTTGGTCGAGGAGGCCCGCGAGAAGACTCTCGGGGCCACCCGTGCCTGCGTCGAACGCAGGCTCGTCGGAGAGGCGCACCTCGCCAACTAGTTCAGTGAGACTGCTCGCAGCACAGGCGGCCTCAGCGCCACGCAGCGCGTCGATGCAGACTCCATCTGGCGAGCCTGGCTGGCTGCACTCGCCAGGGAGGAAGAGGGTTCCCGTCCAGAACAGATCTCCGGACGACGGTGCACCTCGCCCCACGGTGGGCGCCAAATGTCGGGGGTTGGGTGCGACATATGCCAAAGGATGGCTTATCATGGTGGGGGCGAGTAGAACGTCGCCGGTGCCTGGAAATGGGATGAGGCGTAGGCATGCACGCCGGCGAATCTTACCCAGCTTCGGGGCTCTCCGGGGAGATAACACCCCTACTGTTGCTCTGCGGGGTCTCCGCATGATCAGTAAAGCAAAGTGACTACAATGGTGCTCCTGGAGCTGTGTCGGGAGGCAGGAGAGAGAAAGGCTAGTTCTCTCCTTCCTATGCTATCTGGTCTATCTCTATCAAGGTCCGAACCCTTTGCATGGGTGCCCCGGAGGGTTTATATAGGCCTACCCCCCGGGGGTACAATGGTAATCCGGCTGGGCGCGGGTCCCAGCCGTCTATCTCTCAGGCCGCCGTCCTTCCCACCGGCTTCTGGGGCCCGCCATCTGGTGGGTCCCGCGGATAGGCTCGACACTGTGTGGCACTCCTGATGACGTAGGCTTGGTCATTGGGTCGTGGCAACAGTGCCGCCGCCTATCGGGCGATCACTGTCGCCATTCCCCGTCCTATCTGGTTAATGGCTCGTGGGGCCCTGGAGAAGGGTCAGCCGACTCCAGGGAGGCCGACTCCCACAAGGCCGTCTTCGGGGTGCTCAGGCCGCCTTCGGTCCACCCACTGACAGGCGGCCCCGCGGTCGTCGGGCCGTACAGGCCGGCGTCATGGGCATAGTGCGTTGCGCACTGTGGCTGAGGTCAGGGCAGGCATGGCAACAGTGCCGCGCCTCGCCGGAGATCTTCCGGCGATACGGCTCACTGTAGCCATGCCGGCCCTTCGTAGGCAGGGGGAATGGCCACGCCGTGACCCGTACCCTGCCTCGGGCTTCGGGAGGAGTCATGGGCTGACTCTCCATAGTTAGCCTCTCTGGAGGTCGCCAGCTTGGAGTCGGCTTATCTTGGAGTCGCCGTCTGGGACTCGGCTGACCTTGGAGTCGCCGTCCGGGACTCGGCTTTGTCTTGGAGTCGGCTCCTATGACTCGGTCTGAGGGGCGCGGCCTGCCCCGATGTCTTGAAAGATCCTGGGACCTGGGTTAGCCTACCTGTGGCCCATTACTTCGACACTAGTTATGTCTTTCCCTTTCTTGGTCACATGAGATTGATCTTCCTATGTAGTTACGTCCGCTTACCACAACCATACCGTCCCCCCTCATCATCCTTGCGTACCTCCCGACCCGTCTCTCACAGACATGTGCATAGACAGACAGACATCCCCTCTCTTATTGATATTGCACTCGTACCCTCCGTTTGTCTAGCAGGCCTCTCCCACCATTTGTGAGAAGCAACTCCACCACCAACCCTCCGACATTCTACCTTAGTCTTTCTCCCAACCTTATTCCTCTGCTACACATATGCATGGATGCCGATTAATCTCCCTCAATACATAGCTAGGTCTCTCTCCTTCTCCACACATATACTAGTCGATCTACCTCTCTATAGTTAGGTCTCAGCCCCCTCCCCCCTCCCCCCCACACACCAATAGTCGAACATTGTAGGTAGGAATCCATGCCATAGAGAAAAACTGCACCTCTGCCCTCTCACATTCCAGTAGGCCATCCGCCCTGTATCTTTGACGTGGGCAAACATAGATTCGATGGCACTCTTTATTGATCGCGCACCCACACACTTCATCCCTATTTTCGATTCTATCGATATCTCACGCCGATGATCCCTCCACTATCTTCTCGTGGATCGCTCCCTCTACATATGATATATCCATGACTCTGTTTCACACAGAATGCATATGTTACATTTTTTGTTTGAGATATCATCGGCACATTGCCTCTGTTTCGCACAAATCATCTCTCTCACACCCACCCATGTATGTACCTGCACCTAAATAAGAGGTGCACTCATGACACACGCACTCACGTCTCGTTCCAGGCCACACCCCGCGCGAGTACACGGTGGAGTTCATTTCTGTACGAAAAGGCAGCCCACGTGATAATTTGACGCGTGTAGCGATTGTTTACTCAAAGGAGGGTCCTGTACCATGTGTAGACGAAACAAAGTTTGACTTGACATGTTAGTATTAAGTAAAGTTATATTCCTCAATGGCACGTACATAATATAAAACAATTGTCGTCGGGAAAAAAGAAAAATCCGCTCCACTATATATAGTGGAGCCTGCCTGCTGGGGTTTGTCTATCGTCACACTATCTCACACAAGGCGGTGGTGGCCTTTCTCTCTCACCGTTGGTCACTGATCCGGCCGCATCCTGTCCGCCGGTGGAAAGGGAGGATGTGCATCGTTTCTCCGTTCGACGATGTTGAGGCAGCACGTCCCGATCTGCGGTACCTGCCGTTCTCTCTCTGACCAAGCTCCGGCGCGGTAGGGCCTTCGCCACTTGCTCACTGCTGTAGTATGGGAAGATCCCGGCCGCTGGCACCCTCCTAGTTACATCCCGACGACCCTCAGGTATAGCTTCCTCCGGCCTTGCTCCACTGCCCATCTTCCCACGTTGCTGCATCTGGAAAATCCTGCATGTGGATCTTCTTTAGTTGTTTGCTTAAAACGTATCTCGGTCGGCGTACTTTCCATTTTGCAATCTCGTCCTCAAACCGTTTTTGATAAACCACCATGCTGCTATCTTTCCCTTATTACATGGAATATGCTTCTTTTTGTCGGCGTATGTGTCTTCAACTCGTGTTATTGGGCAGTAATTGTTTCCTTTCTACCTCCTTTTGCAAACAGGGCTATCCATTTCACCTCGTTGCTATTGCGACCTTTTGGTGAACTGCACAAATCACTTTTTTCTTAGGAGTGTTTTGTGCAGTTCTGCCAAAATGTCACACGGGCAACATTTTTACATTTCTGTGGGACTGCAGAAAGGTAGATTTGTTTTGCTATCCTCCTCATCCAACTTCGTGCCTAATCTTCTCAAACAAGTAGTTAGTCCTAAAGAGAGATCGTAGAGGTGATCAACTTCTATTTGTGTGTATTATGTTTCATCATCTGGTTCCACTATTATTGTAATTACACTGACTGAATATCTTTGCAAACATGGATGATCAACTCGATTTTAGTGGAGCTACACAAAATGATCGGATTGTGATGTCCTCCATACACCTCTTTTTTGGCTACAGAGTTGGGTGAAACTAGGTTCCAACCAATGAACACTGTGCCCAGGAAATGGAGCCATGCCTACGAACACCATCAATCAATTATATATTTTTCTTTATTTGTACACCTTCTCACAACTTTGTCTTCAGTTGTGATGTGAATATTGGCGTTGATGTGCGAACCATTGAGATGCATTAGCAACCATGGTTGTTTCATTTGTATTTGATGATGGAATGTTGTAACGAGACAATCTTGAGGCAAGAGGACACATGAATCCTAAGATGAAGGCTCTGTTCGGAACAAAGGGACTTAAAACATAGGAATTTGTGAAAATGTAGGCATGAAAAAGGAAGACTAGAACAAACCACAGGATCTAGAAAACAAAGGGAAGTCTGAAAAGATGTGTTTGGGTGACCGCACGAAAAACACACGAAGCTAGCCTATTGCATCTAACATGAAGGATAGCCAGATGCATAGTTTATTCAGCAATGAACACTAGCTATCTTTGTCTCCAAAGGCTAGTACAAGCAGTAGTAATTTTTTAATCTGGATGTACAATGCAAGTGCCAGGATCCTCATGTTCTTAGCAGGGCTTGCCTCGGTCTTCAGCCTAAAACACGAGCTTGGGGTGAATTTTTACTTTCCTCTGGAATCAGCACTAGAGGACAAAATTTCCTTTGGTTCACTATTCACGTTTCCTCTATCCCGAACACAACCTAGCAAATTTTTCTATATGAATTGGTTCCTTTGAAGTTTCCTGTGAAAATCCTTTGTATCGAACAGGCCCAAAACCTTTTTTTCCTGTGGGAACCAAAGTTGAAACCTTCATTGCATCACAGTACAATTTCATTATGCTGGAAAATTACGCATACATATAAACAAATCCTGAAGGGTTGATAGCAATGCTAGAAACAATTCAACTTTGTTTCGCCGACATGTGGGACATCCTTTATCCGTCTCCACCTGCCATGCAACAATATTGAGTGCGCAACTGCAGGGAAGATTCACCCCGGTCATTGCGCCGCAGTAATAATGACTAGTGAGAAGTCAAATCACATAGCCCTACCTTCTCCACAGTAAGTTGCTCGGATGAAGCAACCATCATTTCTCTCTTCGTTGAATCCACTGGTACTCCAATATTCCCAGAGTAACAAGTTGCTCGGGCGAAGCAACCATCACTTCACCTTTCCCACAGTAAGTACTACCTCTTTTTTTTATTCTAGAAAAAACCACACGCGAATATTGGACGGTAGTAGCACAACAACTGAATCAAAAATCGAAACCAACCAATGAACTACTACTAATGGTGAGCGTTTGCTAGTATCATGTACTCCGTCTGTCCATGTATATAGGGCTTAGTGCATTTTCCGAGACTAACTTTGGCCCTGTTTGGATCCATGGGTTAGAGTTAGTTTGAGCCAGTTGGGGCTCAAATAGCCCTAAAGTATCCAAATATGAGGGTTAAATTGGAGCAAGTTGCACCAAACCCACCAAAAAAAACTATCCCACCCAAGAGGTGCTAATTGGATCTCTATCCCGCTAGCCAAGTGGTGCTAATTGGAGCTAGTTCTCGTGGGGCCCACTAAAAAATCACTTTTCTCTCTCCATCAAGTGCATTTGTTATCAATCTAACCCTGTCATCCAAGCACCTCATTGGCTAGAGTTAGTTCAGGGTTAGTCATGAGTTAGTCTAACCTCTAGCTAAGTTAGAGTATCCAAACAGGAGCAGTATAGGACATACAAGTTGCTCAAAGCATACCGTCAAATTTGTATGTGAAAGGATATTTTTTTTGAAACGGAACGTGAAAGGATCTTTGAATGATATAATTTGCAAATTACATAAAATCTTATCAATATTTAAAGGCAACCTCGAAGAATACATTAGGCCCTATATAAAATCTTATCAATAGTCAAAACCAAGTGTTACTACTACACCAAACAAGTTCAAAACGAGAAACTGGACCCACTCACGGCACGACACGCATGTCTCATTTGGTCCGTCGGTCAAAGCGCTTCCTCTTCTTGGCATACCAATAGAGTACAGTAATTTTTTTAGAATGCTCTTGGAATGTCGCTAACATGTGATGAGTTAACCGACCTCAATAGACGGTAAAATCGCCGGCCCGCCGCACTTTGAGAGAGACGAGGAGCGATACGGGCTGGTTGATTACTAGAGATAGGTGTCGCACGGAGGCCAAGAAATATGGTTATAGCGTGGGTTGGCCATGTATGATGTAACTACAATGGGATGCAGTGTATAAAAGGAATACGAGCACGAAGAGAAGAGGTGCAGGCACCGACGCATGTACTCTTTGTCTCTTTCCCTAATATTCACGCGCGGGTACACGGTGAGCTCATTTCTGTAGGAAGAGGCAGCTCACCAGATAATTTGGCGAGTGTAGTAGTTGTTCATGGGAACCACGCATGGACGAATCAAAGTTCGATCATGACACGGTGGCGCGTCTTTTATAAATTAAGTTATTCTATTCGATGGCACATACACAACATTATTTTCTCAATGGAACGTGAATCATGCACGCACTGAATGACAGAGCACGGGATGGTAGCCATGGACATGGTCATCCCTTTTTGGAGACTAATACACTACTTTTGATGTGTCCCGTCAACTCGTAAACGAGGGGAAGCTTTTCTTACTGCTAGTATGACCCCTCCCTTGCTCACGCACGCGCGGTGGCTCGCAAGATGAGGAGAAGCTTTTGATTTAGGATAGTGCGCTTAATACAGGCGGTGGACGTGTAGCAGTTCATTCGGTGTCAGATTGCCAGAAGTAGGAATATACTGTAGTACCAACATCATTGTTCGACTTTCGGAAGAGGCGAAGAGCCAAGCGCACAGTCACCTACTCACCGTATAATCGGCCATGTTTTCATGAATTTTTTAACGTAACACAATCTGAGTGGATTTCTCGAGTGATCATCACACGTGAGCCAATCGATTCGCACCCTTCCGCGCTCCATTTTGTCTTGCGTTCCTTCCTCCGTCCAGCACGTTGACAAGTGGGCCCCATGCTCATGTATGCCAACGTGGTAGTCAATTATTTTGCCAGAGTCAGCTATCACACCCTTTCGATGCCACGTCAATGTACCCACTAAAAACAAGTTAGACTTGTTCGGTTCAAACGCCTTCCTAGGTGTTTGGAGAGGAATTGGCTGCCACGAGGCGGTTCTATAGGTGGGCAGGCGGCAAAAAACAGGGGAAAACGCGTGAACCAACTAGACGAGAGATTTGGTTGATTCTATATCGCTGAATAATATAAAATATTATGTGTGCAGACGCTCCTCCGCGAGGTTCCTTGCTCCTTCTCAGTCGTCGTGAATCTATGTTCTTCCACTATTTTTTTGATGTGAGATTTGTTCATCCTGTTGCCAACATGCGGGATCAAGGTGCACGTGTCATGCAAGAAAATGGAGATAAGCAATGTGTAAGTGAGACATGCACTTCGATGGTACATACTATGCAATAAGTTTTCTCCTCGATGGCACGTGAATCCTATATGTAGACGGAGCATGGGGTGGTATCCATGGACATGGTCGGCCCTTTTTGGAGAGAGTACTCCCTTTGTTCCTCTTTACTCCGCATATAAGATTTGTGTCGAGTCAAACTTTACAAACTTTGACCAAATTTCTATAAAAAAATCAACAGCTACAATATCAAATATACATAATATGGAACTACATTTCATAATGAATCTAAAGATATTTCTTTGGCATTGTAAATGTTGATACCTTTTTCTACAAGTTTGATCAAACTAAAGATACTTTGATTTCACACAAAAGTTATATGCAGACTAAAAAGAAACGGAGGGAGTGCTAAATAAGTAACTTTGATGTGTCCCGTCAACTTGCAGAATGATGAAAAGCTTGCTTGCTACGCCCTCTCCCTCGCCCACGCGCGTGTGGTGGCTCGCAGCACGAGGAGAAGCTTCTGCTTACAATTATAGTGGGATTTATAGTACAAGTGGTGGACGTGCAGTAGTCATTCGGTGTCAGATTGCCAGAAGTACATATATACTGTAGTACCATTGATACGTCCATTTTGCATCATGCTTTTATATCAATATTTATTGCATTATGGGCTGTTATAGCACATTATATCTCAATACTTATGGCTATTCTCTCTTATTTTACAAGGTTTACCATGAAGAGGGGGAATGCCGGCAGCTAGAATTCTGGCTGGAAAAGGAGCAAACGTTGGAAACCTATTCTGCACAGCTCCAAAAGTCCTGAAACTCCACGAAACAACCTTCTGGAATTAATAAGAATTTCTGAGCGAAAGAAATATGCCAGGGGGCCCACACCCTGTCCAGGAGACAGGGGGCGCGCCCCCCCTATAGGGCGCGCCCCTATCTCCTGGGCCCCCTGGTGGGCCTCCGGCGTCCATCTTCTGCTATATCATCACTTTTACCCTGGAAAAATCGTGGGCAAGCTTACGGGATGAAACTCCGCCGCCACGAGGCGGAACCTTGGCGGAATCAATCTAGGGCTCCGGCGGAGCTGTTCTGCCGGAGACACTTCCCTCCGGGAGGGGGAAATCATCACCAACGTCATCACCAACGATCCTCTCATTGGGAGGGGGTCAATATCCATCAACATCTTCACCAACACCATCTCCTCTCAAAACCCTAGTTCATCTCTTGTATCCAATCTTGTATCAGAACCACAAATTGGTACCTGTGGGTTGCTATTAGTGTTGATTACTCCTTGTAGTTGATGCTAATTGGTTTACTTGGTGGAAGATCATATGTTCAGATCCTTTATGCATATTATTACTCCTCTGATTATGAACATGAATATGCTTTGTGAGTAGTTACATTTGTTCCTGAGGACATGGGTGAAGTCTTGCTATTAGTAGTCATGTGAATTTGGTATTCGTTTGATATTTTGATGAGATGTATGTTGTCTTTTCCTCTAGTGGTGTTATGTGAACGTCGACTACATGACACTTCACCATTATTTGGGCCTAGAGGAAGGCATGGGGAAGTAATAAGTAGATGATGGGTTGCTAGAGTGACAGAAGCTTAAACCCTAGCTTATGCGTTGCTTCATTAGGGGCTGATATGGATCCATATGCTTAATGCTGTGGTTAGGTTTACCTTAATACTTCTTTTGTAGTTGCGGATGCTTGTAGTAGGGGTTAATGATAAGTGGGATGCTTGTCCAAGTTAGGGCAGTACCCAAGTACCGGTCCACCCACATATCAAATTATCAAAGTACCGAACGCGAATCATATGAACGTGATGAAAACTAGCTTGACGATAATTCCCAATGTGTCCTCGGAAGCTCCTTTCTCATTATTAGAAATTATCCAGGCTTATCCTTTGCTACATAAAGGATTGGGCCACATTGCTGCACTTTATTTACTTGTTACTCGTTACTATTTATCTTCTCACAAAACTATCTATCACCTACAATTTCAGTGCTTGCAGAGAAAACCTTACTGAAAACCGCTTATCATTTCCTTCTGCTCCTCGTTGGGTTCGACACTCTTACTTATCAAAAGGACTAGGATTGATCCCCTATACTTGTGGGTCATCAAGACTCTTTTTTGGCGCCATTGCCGGGGAGTGTAGCGCTTTTGGTGAGTGGAACTTGGTAAGGAAACATTTATATAGTGTGCTGAAATTTTTTGTTACTTGTCACTATGGAAACTAATCCTTTGAGGGGCTTGTTTGGGGTATCTTCACCCCAACCAGAAGAGCAAATAATTGCTCCTCAACCTACTGAACTTTATGAAAATATTTACTTTGAGATTCCTTCGAGTATGATAGAGAAACTGCTAGCTAATCCATTTGCAGGAGATGGAACATTGCATCCCGATTTACACCTTATCTTTGTGGATGAAGTTTGTGGATTATTTAAGCTTGCAGGTATTCCCGATGATGTTGTCAAAAGGAAGGTATTCCCTTTATCTTTGAAGGGATATTCATTGACATGGTATAGGCTATGTGATGATACAGGATCTTGGAATTATAAGCGATTGAAGTTGGAATTTCACCAGAAGTTCTATCCTATGCATCTTGTTCATCGTGATCGTAATTACATATATAATTTCTGGCCTCGCGAAGGAGAAAGCATCGCTCAAGCTTGGGGGAGGCTTAAGTCAATGTTATATTCATGCCCCAATGATGAGCTCTCTCGGGAAATGATTATTCAGAACTTTTATGCTCGGCTTTCTCTTGATAATCGCAACCTGCTTGATACTTCCTGTGCTGGTTCTTATATGCTGAAGACTATTGATTTCAAATGGGACTTATTGGAAAGAATTAAACGCAACTCCGAAGATTGGGGTTCCGACGATGGTAAGGAGTCAGGTATGACACCTAAGTTCGATTGTGTTAAATCTTTTATGGATACCGATGCTTTCCGCGGATTTAGCTCTAAGTATGGACTTGACTCTTAGATAGTAGCTACTTTCTGTGAATCTTTTGCTACTCACGTTGATCTCCCTAGAAGTGGTTTAAATATAATCCTCCTGTTGAAGTGAAAGTAGTTGCACCTATTGCAGTCGAAGAAAAGACTATTACCTATAGTGATCCTATTGTTCCTACTGCTTATGTTGAAAAACCTCATTTTCCTGTTAGGATAAAGGATCATGCTAAAGCTTCGACTGTTGTTCGTAAGAGTAATACTAGGACTTATACACCTCCTGAGCAAATTAATGTTGAACCTAGTATTGCTATGGTTAAAGATCTCTTGGATGAGGATTTAGATGGGCATGTTATTTCTTTCTGTGGCGAGACTACCAATATTGCTAGACCTGATACTAAGACATGTAGACCTGTTGTAGGCATGCCTGTTATTTCTGTTAAAATAGGAGATCATTGTTATCATGGCTTATGTGATATGGGTGCTAGTGCTAGTGCAATACCTTATGATCTATATAAAGAAATTATGCACAACATTACACCCATTGAATTAGAAGACATTGATGTTACTATTAAGCTTGCTAATAGGGATACCATTAAACCTATTGGGATTGTTAGAGATGTTGAAGTTTTGTGTGGGAAGGTTAAATACCCTGCTGATTTTCTTGTTCTTGGTTCCCCACAAGATGATTTTTGTCCCATTATTTTTGGTAGACCCTTCTTGAATACAACTAGTGCTAAGATTAATTCTGAAAATAATATTGTCACCGTTGGCATAGATGGTATGTCTCATGAGTTTAATTTTTCTAAGTTTAGTAGACAACCTTGTGCTAGGGAACCACCTAGCAAGGATGAAATTATTGGTCTTGCTTCCATTGCTGTTCCTCCAACTGATCCGTTAGAACAATATTTGCTAGACCATGAAAACAATATGTTTATGAAGGAAAGGGATGAAATAGATGAAGTGTTCCTTAAACAGGAACCAGTGCTGAAACATAACCTTCTTATTGAAATTCTTGGGGACCCCCCTCCACCCAAGGGTGATCCCGTGTTTGAACTCAAACCATTACCTGATAATCTTAAGTATGCTTATCTTGATGAAAAATAAATATATCCTGTTATTATTAGTGCTAACCTTTCAGAGAAAGAAGAAGAAAGATTATTGAAAACTCTGAAGAAGCACCGAGCAGCTATTGGATATACTCTGGATGATCTTAAGGGCGTTAGTCCCATGTTATGTCAACACAAAATTACATTGGAGGACGATGCCAAACCAGTTAGAGATCCTCAAAGACGATTAAATCCCAAGATCAAGGAAGTGGTAAGAAAGGAGATACTAAAGCTCCTTGAGGCATGTATTATTTATCCCGTTGCTGATAGTGAATGGGTAAGCCTGTTCATTGTGTTCCTAAAAAGGGAGGTATTACCGTTGTTCCTAATGATAAAGATGAATTGATCCCGCAAAGAATTATTATAGGTTATAGGATGGTAATTGATTTCCGTAAGTTAAATAAAGCCACTAAGAAAGATCATTACCCTTTACCTTTTATTGATCAAATGCTAGAAAGACTATCCAAACACACACATTTCTGCTTTCTAGATGGTTATTCTGGTTTCTCTCAGATACATGTATCAGCGAAGGATCAATCTAAAACTACTTTTACTTGCCCTTTTGGTACTTTTGCTTGTAGACGAATGCCTTTTGGTTTATGTAATGCACCTGCTACCTTTCAAAGATGCATGATGGCTATATTCTCTGATTTTTGTGAAAAGATTTGTGAGGTATTCATGGATGGCTTTTCCGTTTATGGATCCTGTTTTGATGATTGTTTGAGCAACCTTGATCGAGTTTTGCAGAGATGCGAAGACACTAGTCTCGTGCTGAATTGGGAAAAGTGTCACTTTATGGTTAATGAAGGCATTGTCTTGGGGCACAAGATCACCTAGAGAGGTATTGAAGTTGATAAAGCCAAAGTTGATGCTATTGAAAAGATGCCATGTCCCAAGGACATAAAAGGTATAAGAAGTTTCCTTGGTCATGCCGGTTTTTATAGGAGGTTCATTAAGGACTTTTCTAAAATCTCTAGGCCTCTGACTAATTTATTGCAAAAAGATATTCCTTTTGTCTTTGATGATGATTGTGTAGAAGCATTTGAAACGCTTAAGAAAGCTTTGATCACTGCACCTATTGTTCAGCCACCTGATTGGAATTTACCTTTTGAAATTATGTGCGATGCTAGTGATTATGCTATAGGTGTTGTTTTAGGGCAAAGAATCGATAAGAAATTGAATGTTATCTACTATGCTAGTAAGACTCTTGATACTGCCCAGAGAAATTATGCTACTGCTGAAAAAGAGTTCTTAGCAGTTGTGTTTGCATGTTATAAGTTTAGACCTTATATTTTTGATTCCAAAGTTACTATTTGCACTGATCATGCTGCTATTAAATATCTTATGGAAAAGAAAGATGCTAAACCTAGACTCATTAGATGGGTTCTCTTGCTCCAAGAATTTGACTTGCATATTATTGATAGAAAGGGAGCTGAGAACCCTGTTGCATACAACTTGTCTAGGTTAGAGAATGTTCTTGATGACCCACTGCCTATTAATGATAGCTTTCCTGATGAACAATTAGCGGTCGTCAATGCTTCTCGTACTACTCCTTGGTATGCTGATTATGCTAATTACATTGTTGCTAATATATACCGCCTAGTTTCACATACCAGCAAAAGAAAAAGTTCTTTTATGATTTAAGACATTACTTCTGGGATGATCCACACCTTTATAAAGAAGGAGTAGATGGTGTTATTAGATGTTGTGTGCCTGAGCATGAACAGGAACAAATTCTACGTAGGTGTCACTCTGAATATTATGGAGGACACCACGCTAGAGATAGAACTGCACACAAGGTACTACAATCTGGTTTTTATTGGCCTACTCTCTTCAAAGATGCTCGTAAGTTTGTCTTATCTTGTGATGAATGTCAAAGAATAGCTAACATTAGTAGACGTCAAGAAATGCCCATGAATTATTCTCTTGTTATAGAACCATTTGATGTTTGGCGCTTTGATTATATGGGACCTTTTCCTGCCTCTAATGGTTATACACATATTTTAGTTGCTGTTGATTACGTTACTAAGTGGGTAGAAGCTATTCCAACTAGTAGTGCTGATCATAACACTTCTATTAAAATGCTTAAAGAAGTTATTTTTCTGAGGTTTGGAGTCCCTAGATATCTTATGACTGATGGTGGTTCACATTTTATTCATGGTGCTTTCCGTAAGATGCTTGCTAAGTATGATGTCAATCATAGAATAGCATCTCCTTATCATCCGCAGTCTAGTGATCAAGTAGAGTTGAGCAATAGAGAGCTCAAATTAATTTTACAAAAGACTGTGAATAGATCTATAAAGAATTGGTCCAAAAAACTTGATGATGCATTATGGGCCTATAGAACTGCATACAAAAATCCTATGGGTATGTCTCCATATAAGATGGTTTATGGAAAAGCGTGTCATTTACCTCTTGAACTTGAACATAAGACATATTGGGCTATTAAAGAGCTCAATTATGACTTCAAACTTGCTGGTGAGAAGAGGTTATTTGATATTAGCTCACTTGATGAATGGAGAACCCAAGCCTATGAGAATGCTAAGATTTTCAAAGAAAAAGTCAAATGCTGGCATGATAAGAGGATACAAAAACGTGAGTTTAACGTAGGAGATTATGTTTTATTATTCAACTCTCGTTTAATATTTTTTGCAGGAAAACTTCTCTCAAAATGGGAAGGTCCCTATGTTGTCGAGGATGTCTATCGTTCTGGTGCTATAATAATCAACAACTTTGAAGGCACAAATCCGAGGGTGGTAAACGGTCAAAGAATTAAACATTATATTTCAGGTAATCCCATCAATGTTGAAACTAATATTATTGAAACCGTAACCCCTGAGGAATACACAAGGGACACTTTCCAGAACGTTCCAGACTCCGAAAAGGTATAGGTATGTGGTACGGTAAGTAAACCGACTCCAAAACAACTCTAATGGCAATTTTTATCAGTTTTGGAATATTTGAGAACTTTAGGAAGAAATAAGTAATCTGAAAGGGACACGAGGCTCCCATGAGAGTGGAGGGCGCCCCCCCCCCCCTGTAGGGCGCGCCCCCTGTCTCGTGGGCACCTCGTGTACCTCCCGGACTCCGTTTTCTTGCATGTTACGTATTTTGGTCGGTAAAAATTCATTATATATACTCCCAAAGGTTTTGACCACCGTATCACGCAAATATCCTCTATTTTTGTTTCGAGCTGTTCCTGCTGCAGAATAAAGCAAGATGTCTTCTCAGGAATCAGTCGGGGAGAGTCGGGTGTCTCACCCAACGCCAGGTCCCGGAGCAAATAGTAATGCCTATCACTTTGGACCATCAACGGAGGATGAGATGGAGGCTGATTTGAAAACAATAGATGCCATGGAGGAGGATCAAGAAGTTACCTCTCGTCTCTGAGCATAATTCACTATGGGGGAACTACCTAGCCTGGCTGTCCCTACTTCGGTCATCCCTTCAACTCTAGATTTCTTTCTTATGAAAATATGAAAAAGAGTTTCACTTGTTCTCCAGAAGCTATGCAGCATCCTTGGGTAAAAGGAGCTTTGGCCATTATGGGCAAGCTCCGTAAAGAAATTATGGACCTCAAACAACAAGTCAATAAGCTCGAGGAGGAGAACCGTATCCTGAAGGGCATCATCACCAAGAAGATCATAACACCAACCGTGAAGAAGGAGAAATAATCACATGGGTATGGGCACCCCCTTGGCAACTACCAAGCTTGGGGAGGTGCCCCGGTATCGTATCACCATCACACTCCTATCTTTACCGCTTTATTTAGTTCGATCCTTTTAGTAGTATCTTGATCTAGTAGTTTCAAGTTTTGATATCAAGTAGTTTTGAGTTTTGCATTGTGATCTCTTTTTGTAATCGAGTCTGTGAGCTATCTATAATAAAGATTAGTGTTGAGTCAAGGGCTTTGCTATGTTGCTATGATCTTGAGAAAGTAGAAAGAATAAAAGAGTTCATATTGATCTTATGGGTAGTGATAACTTCACACATAGAAAGTATGGGGCATAAAAATTGTTGAGAGTTGACGAACATAGCCTTGGTCATCGTTGCAATTAATAGGAAGTGATAAGGAAAGAGGGGTTCACATATAAATATATTATCTTG
Organism: Triticum dicoccoides; assembly: GCF_002162155.2. Lineage (NCBI taxonomy): Eukaryota > Viridiplantae > Streptophyta > Magnoliopsida > Poales > Poaceae > Triticum > Triticum dicoccoides. The sequence goes on along the minus strand of NC_041381.1, from coordinate 408,126,667 downwards.
GACATCTTTTATGATGGTGAAGCACTCATTAAGTATGACATGCTTAAAGAGTTGATGTTGGACAAGGAAGACAACATAATGGTCTATGTTTTCCGACATCTCAGTTAAAGTATATTGTCATTGACCTTCCAAACATGTTGAGCTTGCCTTTCCCCCTCATGCTAGCCAAATTCCTTGCACCAAGTAGAGATACTACTTGTGCTTCCAAATATCCTTAAACCCAGTTTTGCCATGAGAGTCCACCATACCTACCTATGGATTGAGCAAGATCCTTCAAGTAAGTTGTCATCGGTGCAAGCAATAAAAATTGCTCTCTAAATATGTATGACTTATTAGTGCAGAGAAAATAAGCTTTGTACGAACTTGTTGTGGAAGTAATAAAAACGACGGACTGCATAATAAAGGTCCACATACAAGGGGCAATATAAAGTGACGTTCTTTTGCATTAAGATTTTGTGCATCAACCCTAAACACACATGACAACCTCTGCTTCCCTCTGTGAAGGGCCTATCTTTTACTTTATGTTTTTACTTTATGCTTGAGTCAAGGTGATCCTCACCTTTCCCTTTTTTCATTTTATCCTTTGGCAAGCTCCTCGTGTTTGAAAGATCATGATATATATATCCAATTGGATGTAAGTTAGCATGGGCTATTATTGTTGACATCACCTAAAGGTGAATACGTTGGGAGGCAACAGAGTAAGCCCCTATCTTTCTGAGTGTCCGGCTGAAACTCCATAACCACAAGTACTGCGTGAGTGTTAGCAATTGTAGAAGACTACGAGATAGTTGAGTATGTGAGCTTGCTGAAAAGCTCTATTGTTGAGTCTTTCTGATGTTACGATAAATTGCAATTGCTTCAATGACTAAGATTATATTTTGTTAGTTCCCAATGAAGTTTTTGAACCATACTTGATATTGTGAATTGATTGTTACTTGAGCATAGGAAATCATATGATAAAATCTATATATGTTGCTGTTATTAGAATGATCATGATGCCCTCATGTCCGTATCTTATTTTTATCGACACCTCTATATCTAAACATGTGGGCATATTTTTCGATTTCGGCTTCCGCTTGACGACAAGCGAGGTCTAAGCTTGGGGAGTTGATACGTCCATTTTGCATCATGCTTTTATATCAATATTTATTGTATTATGGGCTGTCATTACACATTATATCTCAATACTTATGGCTATTCTCTCTTATTTTACAAGGTTTACCATGAAGAGGGGGAATGCCGGCAGCTGGAATTCTGGCTGGAAAAGGAGCAAACATTGGAAACCTATTCTGCACAGCTCCAAAAGTCCTGAAACTTCACGAAACAACTTTTTGGAATTAATAAGAATTTCTGAGCGAAAGAAATATGCCAGGGGGCCCACACCCTGTCCAGGAGACAAGGGGCGCCCCCCCTATAGGGCGCGCCCCTATCTCCTGGGCTCCCTGGTGGGCCTCCGGCGTCCATCTTCTGCTATATCATCACTTTTACCCTGGAAACAATCGTGAGCAAGCTTACGGGATGAAACTCCGCCACCACGAGGCGGAACCTTGGCGGAATCAATCTAGGGCTCCGGCGGAGCTGTTCTGCCGGAGACACTTCCCTTCGGGAGGGGGAAATCATCACCAACGTCATCACCAACGATCCTCTCATTGGGAGGGGGTCAATCTCCATCAACATCTTCACCAGCACCATCTCCTCTCAAAACCCTAGTTCATCTCTTGTATCCAATCTTGTATCAAAACCACAAATTGGTACCTGTGGGTTGCTAGTAGTGTTGATTACTCCTTGTAGTTGATGCTAATTGGTTTACTTGGTGGAAGATCATATGTTCAGATCCTTTATGCATATTATTACTCCTCTGATTACGAACATGAATATGCTTTGTGAGTAGTTACGTTTGTTCCTGAGGACATGGGTGAAGTCTTGCTATTAGTAGTCATGTGAATTTGGTATTCGTTTGATATTTTGATGAGATGTATGTTTCTTTTCCTCTAGTGGTGTTATGTGAACGTCGACTACATGACACTTCACCATTATTTGGGCCTAGAGGAAGTCATGGGGAAGTAATAAGTAGATGATGGGTTGCTAGAGTGACAGAAGCTTAAACCCTAGTTTATGCGTTGCTTCGTTAGGGGCTGATATGGATCCATATGCTTAATGATGTGGTTAGGTTTACCTTAATACTTCTTTTGTAGTTGCGGATGCTTGCAATAGGGGTTAATCATAAGTGGGATGCTTGTCCAAGTTAGGGCAGTACCCAAGTACCAATCCACCCACATATCAAATTATCAAAGTACCGAACGCGAATCATATGAACGTGATGAAAACTAGCTTGATGATAATTCCCAATGTGTCCTCGGGAGCTCCTTTCTCATTATTAGAAATTGTCCAGGCTTATCCTTTGCTACATAAAGGATTGGGCCACCTTGCTGCACTTTATTTACTTGTTACTCGTTACTATTTATCTTATCACAAAACTATCTATCACCTACAATTTCAGTGCTTGCAGAGAAAACCTTACTGAAAACCGCTTATCATTTCCTTCTGCTCCTCGTTGGGTTCGACACTCTTACTTATCGAAAGGACTACGATTGATCCCCTATACTTGTGGGTCATCAACCATCATCATTGTTCGTATTCCGGAAGAGGCGAAGAGCCAAGCGCATGGTCACCTACTCACTGTATAATCGGCCGTGTTTGCATGATTTTTTAACATACGATCCGAGTGGATAGCTGAAAGAATCGAGAAGAGGTGTCTAGAGGGGGGGATTAGATAATCAAGAAGCTTAAATAGACAATCACTAAACTTAGGATCATTGGGACTCATCTTATTCAAAGCAATATACTTGTGAAGAATCTCATCTAAGTTTTTCAAGGAATAGTTTAGAAATCGTTTGTCGGTGTCAAAACCGGCGGATCTCGGGTAGGGGATCCCAAACTGTGCGTCTAGGCGGATGGTAACAGGAGACAAGGGACACGATGTTTTTACCCAGGTTCGGGCCCTCTCCATGGAGGTAAAACCCTACTCCTGCTTGATTGATATTGATGATATGGGTAGTACAAGAGTGGATCTACCACGAGATCAAGGAGGCTAAACCCTAGAAGCTAGCCTATGGTATGATTGTTGTTGTGATTGTGTCCTACGGACTAAAACCCTCCGGTTTATATAGACACCGGAGAGGGCTAGGGTTACACAGAGTCGGTTACAATGGTAGGAGATCTACATATCCGTATTGCCAAGCTTGCCTTCCACGCCAAGGAAAGTCCCATCCGGACACGGGACGAAGTCTTCAATCTTGTATCTTCATAGTCTTGGAGTCCGGCTGATGATGATAGTTCGGCTATCCGGACACCCCCTAGTCCAGGACTCCCTCAGTAGCCCCTGAACCAGGCTTCAATGACGATGAGTCCGGCGCGCATATTGTCTTCAGCATTGCAAGGCGGGTTCCTCCTCTGAATAATTCGTAGAAGATTGTGAACGCCAGGATAGTGTCCGGCTCTGTAAAATAAATTCCACATACCACCGTAGAGAGAATAATATTTACACAAGTTCAATCTGCTGACGTATTTCGTGGCGTGACGTCACACCACTACCAAGCCTTTACTTGAATCGTTTTTATTATACCACCTCAGCGCGTTTAGCGAAGCGGTTTCCTTGGCACGTCTTGTCGAAACAGAGATCATGTTCCCCTTATTCCGGGATTCCCATCAATACGGACATGGGTAACCCAACCGCGCCCGTTGCCACGCCCCCTCCATCAAAGGAGAGTTCCAAATGGTCACGGGGACGGCTCTTGGTATTCTCCCTCTTCATAATGAGACCAAGGCTCGTTCTTTTTCTTCAACCCTCAATCGAATCCGCCCCTCGCCCCGAGCTCCAACACTCAGGGCTCCAGATTCGAGCGCTTCGGACCTTCGACAATGTCCGGCTCTGACCTACAGGGCCGGTGGATGCCCTCCTCCGTCACGGAAGAGGACATGGTAAAGCTGAGAGAAGCCAGGTACTTAACCTATGAGATTTCGCATAGGTTGCCTGCCCAAGGGCAAGTCATTCCTACTCCCGAGCCAGGCGAGAGTGTCGTGTTCATGTCTCACCTCCGTCGGGGTTTAGGCTTCCCGATGGATCCTTTTGTGAGAGGGCTCATGTTTTACTATGGGCTGGAATTTCATGACTTGGCTCTGGAGTCCATCCTCCATATCTCATCATTCATTGTCGTCTGCGAAGCCTTCCTCCGCACCGCCCCTCACTTCAGTTTGTGGCTCAAAACCTTCAACGTGGAGCCGAAGATGATCGAGGGGCGTCAGGCAGAGTGCGGCGGGGCGATTATAAGCAAGAGGGCCGATGCTCCATGGCCCGAGGGCTCTTTACAGGAGGAGCTCGGTTTGTGGCAACAGGAGTGGTTCTATATTACCGCTCCCAGGGGCAGCAGGCAGAGGCCGCCGCCCGTCTTTCGCTCTCGCCCTCCACAACGGCTGACGTCATGGGTCAACAAAGGGCTTGACTGGGGGCCGTCCAAGGACGTACCCCTATTGCAGGGCCGGATTCGAGACCTCCAAGAGAGGGAGATCGATCTGGTCGTGGTGACGCAGGTTATGCTGATTCGGCGCCTTCTGCCCTGCAAGTGTCGCCCCCTCCGCCTATGGGAATTCAATCCGAAGGGGCCACGAGCTCTCCAACACTTCATGGGTACGACACCCGTGGAGATGTACAAATTGTTCTTCGGATCACAAGAAGTGTGTCCGAAATTGACCGAGGACGCCGGCTTAAGCTGCAATCGCCCGGATACTCAAGTAAGTAGCCCTGTGTCCGGACATACCGTTTGTTTGCATATCTTGGATTTGCCTTTTAACCAATCGTCCTTTGAACAGGAGTGGATAGCGCAAGCAAAATTGATACGGTGCCCGACCCCCTTCCCGGAGACCACGCCGGATCCCGTGTTGGTCAAGATGCTAGAGGTTGCGCCTTCAAAGGAGGGCGAAGGGGAAAACAAAGAAACTACCGCCTCTACTGAGGAGGCTTTCAAGAAAGGGGGATCGAGAATCCCTCCTTCCAGGGGGAGAAGAGGACCGCTTCCGAAGATCCGGAGGCCAAGGCCTCAAAGCGGGGGAAGAAATCTTCACCAGAGGGTCCTGCGCTAGGGGAAGCCCCGGCCGCACTATCTCCCCTAAGGAATCAGCTCTCCAGCGAGCCGTAAGTAGAAAAAGGGGAGTTTTGTAATAAGGGACATCCCTATTTTTTGCTTCTGAGGATAACCGAAGTTTTTACCTTGTAGTTCGGATCTCCGTCCTTCTCAGCTGAGCTCGTCTTCGGGGGACCTTCGTCCGGAGATGATGGAGAGCGAGACGCCTCCATCTGCCGCACCGTCAGGCGGGGCGGACGACCCTGAGGTGTCGTCGCGGAGGGTATCCCCGAGTCCGGCAGGGCCGGAGAGTTCGGCACCAACTGGTGTACGGCCGGGGGAGCTGAAGGATCTGCTCGAGAGGGCGTCTATCTCAGAAGATCACTGTACATTAATGAGTATGGTGATTGAAAGAATTTCATCTGCTGAGAGCGGATTGAATGATGCCGTCAGAAGTTTACTGGCGGGGTTTGAGGTACGTAAAAATGACATGCCTTCTGACAGTTTTGCACATAGAGTGCGCCCTGTATAGATAGTAGCCCCTGAGACTTGGTACGTTGTCAGGAGTGACAGCGTGCCAAGGATCATATTCTCAGTGTTAATAAGTTACCATTCCTATTCAGGGGGCGGAGCGTTCAGTGGCCAGCCGGACTGATAGAGTTGCCGAACTGAAGCGACAACTGGATGTTGCGGATGCGGACATCGTGCTGGTCAATAGGCGACTTGACGAGTCGCAAGGTGAGTGGTTTCTCCGCGGTCACCTGGTAAGGGAGCTGATGCCCATTCCTTACAACATGTATGCTTGATGCAGATGGTGCCGCTGCTATGGAAAACGTTCGGGCAGAGCTTGCTCGAGCCAAGGAGCAGGCCAGAAGGAGTAATGCGGCTGCCTCGAAGGCAGCCGAAGAGCTAAAAGCCGAAAAGGCTGCTCACTGCCGAAGCAGGGAAGAGGTGGCCGGAATGGCCATGAAGCTGAAGGATGTTACTGACTGCTATGAGGTTCTTGAAAAAGAACACCGAGCGGAGCAAGAGGACCTGAAGAAGGCCACCGCCGAAGCCAAGGATGCCCGTTCTGCAATGAGGGCTATAAAGGAGGAGCTGCATCAGGCCAGAGACATTGCGGCTGGAAAGCCCTTTCTGCTGCGCAGGAAGTTCACGGATCAGAAGTATGCTCAGTTGGGCCAGCTGTGGGGTGCGGAGGATCCTTATCTGGATTTGGCGGCGAGTGCGGCGGATGCGGTCGTGCACTTCCGAAGCCAAAAGGATCACGAGATGAAAGAGCTTTTTTGGTCTCAATTCCACAGTCCGGAGCGTCCACTTCCATTGACCGGGGGCTGAGTGGGCTGAGCTAAATAGATTGTCCAGATTTGCAATGACGGATGTAGTGGCTCATCTGTGGCCGGATAGGCCCAAGCCGAAGAGTTATTTTGGCTTATTGCAGCAATTCCTTGGGGCGGTGCCGCATATCAAGGCGATGAAGCGGTCGGCGTGCATAGAGGGTGCACGGATGGCTTTCGCCCGTGTTAAGACATACTGGACGGAGATGGATGCCACCGATGTTGCATCCCGGGGTTCGGACGAGACCCGATTACCCGCCGAGCACTATTTTGGGGAAGTCCTGCAGGGCGCTCGTTTAATAGAGTCGCAATGCTCGAAAAAATTTATGTTCAAATGATATGTATGATTTGTGAAACCACATTTATAATGTAACGGCTTTTTATACTTGTGCGTTCAAGTATTGAAATATCTCCTGTGCGGCCGTTAACGTATATGTGTATATAACTTGAAAGATGGCAGTCTTCGGCTTCAGCCCCCACGCACAGGGTGCGGGGGTGTTTGCAAAAAGGTCGCATTTTCACACTTAATCCAACGTCTTGGTCCTGTGAAGGAGGTGGTAGCGCAGCAAACTAGGCAACCGAACTATAATGCTTTATCACTTTCACTTAGCCATAGGAGTTCGAGGGTGGGGCTACGATATAGCCCCTAGGGGCACCGCGCTCTCCGAATTCGGGGCGCGTATGTGCCTGACCGGGAAACGGTCCTTCGTCAAAGCGGAGGAATTCTAGACATTTCGGTAGTCGATCGAGTGGTTGACCAGTCTCTCGCTATATCATGACAGTCAGTTTTCGGCTTTCTCTACTGAGGTGCTCGCCTGGCCGAACCGGGGCACAATCGCAGTAGTTCTCCTGGTGCCGCATTAGCCGATGATACGGAACGTAAGGCAGCAAAACACAGGAGCCGGGCAAACCCAACATTTGACCAAAGACATGATTTGGAGCTGATGCATATAAGGCCTAACTCGAGACGCCGAACACTCCCTGAGGTATTCGGTCTTTATGATAACGGGAGAACAATGCCCTAAGCCCCTAGTGTCCAGGTACGGGCGAGAACTCCTGGCGCGGCCGATGCCAAAACGCCAGCCTCCTCCTTGGTTATGGTAAGAAACTGGGGGATGTGTATCAACAAGAGACAGTAAGAAAGGTTTACGCAGGGTCTTAATCTGAAAAGAATCCTTGCAACGGGTCCCTGCTGCACGTCTGCGCCTATGTCTCCGTTGTGCTGTATCCTGGACGGGTGTAGCACGCTGTTCATCTGTAAAAGAGAAGAACTTAGTTTGGAAAGGTATCGTGCAAAAAATGTATTTAAAACAGAGTATGAATAAATGAATAAAGTTGAGCTTTTATTGGCTCTCATTGTTCATGCGCACAGCCCCTTGTGAAGGGGTATGCGGCTTGGAAGCCCCTAGTTTATTTATGCCGGACTCGCCTAGCCGTGTCCGGGGTCTTGAGCGACCTTTTAATGGGATGATGCCGCGTGGACCGGGCATTTTAAGTGTAAGAGATGCGTAATGCGGTATTGCGTTAAAGCGGACGAAAGCTTCGCGTCCCAATAGTGCCTGGTGGCTACTTTTAAATGGGGCGATATGGAAGATTAGCTTTTCGCGACGGAAGTTGTCGGATGAAACGAACACAACTTCTAGTAGTAAGGAGCCCGTGCAATTGGCGTAAGGGCCTGGCGTCACCCCTTTGAAGGAAGTGCTGTTATGGCGAATTTTGGTAGGGTCTATCCCCATTCTGTGGATTGTGTCTGGATATAGCAGGTTTAAATCGCTGCCGCCATCCATTAGGACTTGTGTAAGTTGTAGTCCGTCGATTATAGGATCCAATATCAAAGCAGTCCATCCTGCGTTTCGAATACTTCTGGAGTAATCCAAATGGTCGAAAGTAATTGGTTTTGACATCCAATCTCGGGATTCCGCTGGGGTGGACCGTGCGGCATGTGCTTTGGTGGATGCCGCCCTATTTTTCCTTGTTATCACTTGAAGTGAATTCACTGTTTTGATTTCTTGTGGGAAGTTCTTTTGTTTTCTGGCGCTCTGCTTGTGGGGTTCGTCATCGTCCTCGCTTGGTGTGTCGAGCCCCTTGTGTTCGGCGTTAAGTCGGCCGGACTGCTTGAAGACCCAACAATCTCTGTGGGTGTGGTTTGCAGGCTTCCCGGGGGTACTGTGAATTTGGCATATCCTATCCAAGATTTTGTTTAGGTTGGATAGCTCGTCACTGTTGTCCTTAAGAGGCAGTGTTTTGTTGTTCGACCGAGAGCTTTTGAATCCGGCGTTGACCGCCGTGTTCTTTGGGCCATTTTCTTTATTCCGGCGCTGATATTTTCTGCGTCGTGATTTCCCATTTCCATCTCTGACCTCGGATGTACTTGGGTCGCTGGTGCTGCATCTTGCCAGCCAGCTATCTTCTCCCGCGCAAAAGCGGGTCATGAGGCTCGTTAGCGCGACCATTGTTCTTGGTTTTTCCTGGCCGAGGTGTCTGGCGAGCCATTCGTCTCGGATGTTATGTTTAAAAGCTGCTAAGGCTTCGGCGTCCGGACAGCCGACTATTTGGTTCTTTTTGGTGAGGAACCTGTTCCAGAATTTGCGTGCTGACTCTCTGGGCTGTTAAGTTATGTGACTTAAATCGTCTGCATCCGGAGGGCGGACGTAAGTCCCCTGAAAATTTGCTCGAAACGCATCCTCGAGCTCTTCCCAACTTCCAATGGTATTTTCTGGGAGGCTTTTGAGCCAGTGCCGAGCTGGCCCTTTGAGCTTGAGGGGTAGGTATTTTATGGCATGTAGATCATCTCCTCCAGCCATATGTATGTGTAGGATGTAATCCTCAATCCAGACTCCGGGGTCTCTTGTTCCGTCGTATGCCTCTATGTTTATGGGCTTGAATCCCGCTGGAAATTCATGATCCAGCACCTCATCGGTGAAGCATAGTGGGTGTGCGGCGCCCCTGTATTTAGGTGTGCCGTTATCTTCGAACACTCGGCGTGTTGTGTTGCTTCCTGGAGCCTTTTTTGGCCCATAGATGGACCTGACCGGGCCGTCCTTTCTGCGAGGATCCTTATGTGGATCGTGTGCCGGCTTGTGTGCGGCGCCGCTTGCCACTCTTAGCCCGTCATCTGGTCGTCTATCCGGCCAGGTGGCCTCTTTGTTTTTTGACTGTGGGGGCTCTACGGCCTCCTCGTCGAATTTGGGCAACAGTTTGCGCTTCGGGTAGCTCTTTGCTTGGTGACTATCGCCGTATTTATCTGCGGTCTTGAGTACTTTGCTCCATCTCATTCTGAGTACGTCTTCCGCTGTTTTGAGCTTCCGCTTCTGCTTCTTCAAACTTCTTGCAGTGGCGACGAGCCTTTTGTGAAGGTTCTTGTGCTCCGGTGATGTGCCCGGCGTGAGACCGTCTGGGTTGTTGTTTTCGCCGGGGATGGGTTGCTTGTCCGATTCATCCTGTTCGGATGGTTGCTTGGTTGCATGTTCGTCATCCACTGGTTCACCCTGCTCTACGGCTGGGTCAGTATGGGTGCTGTTGTTATCGAGGCGGGACTTCTGGCGGCGCTTGCGTTGCCGTTTTGGTTGTTTTTCAGGGGAATTATCCTTCGCCGCGTCCCGTTGTTCCTCGTTATCGCTTCCTTTTGGTGTATCCACCATGTATATGTCATGAGTTGGGGGTGGCTTTCCAGTGCCTAGTAGGCGCTGGTTCTTGGTCGTCTCCGGCATCATCGTCCATACCGTCGATGTCTTCGGAGTCGTAGTCTAGCATGTCGGTTAGATCATTGACAGTGGCTACAAAGTGGGTGGTGGGTGGGCTTTGAATTTCTTCGTCGTCCGCATCCCAACCATCCTGACCGTAGTCCGGCCAGGGCTCTCCTGATAACGAGAGATACTTTAGCGAATTCAGGATGTCGCCAAAAGGTGAGTGTTGAAAGATGTCCGCAGTGGTGAACTCCATGATCGGCTCCCAACCGGGTTCGATTGGTAGGGGCGCGAGGGGTTCGGAGTCCGGCGAGGAGTCCGGCACCTCGGAGTCACGAGCTTCATAAGGACAAGGTCAGTATTCGGCTCCATCGCCATAGAGGTTGCAGCCCCTGAGGCGGTGTCTAGCCACCCATCCTCGACCTTTGTGGTCGGCTCCGAATTAAGGATTGGAGCGGGCTCGTGTGCGGCCTCCAGGGCACTGTCCGGCAGTAGAGCTAAATCATGCCCATCGTGACAGTGCGGCACGCTCGGCTTAGGCTCGAATCCATCGAAGATCACGTCTTCGCGGATGTCAGCCGTGAAGTTTAGACTTCCAAATCTGACCTGATGGCCAGGGGCGTAGCTTTCGATCTGCTCCAGATGGCCAAGCGAATTGGCCCGCAGTGCGAAGCCGCCGAATACGAAGATCTGTCCGGGGAGAAAAGTCTCACCCTGGACTGCATTGTTGTTGATGATCGAAGGAGCCATCAATCCTATCAGTGACAACACAGAGGAACTCTCAATGAAAGCACCAATGTCGGTGTCAAAACCGGCGGATCTCGGGTAGGGGGTCCCGAACTGTGCGTCTAGGCGGATGGTAACAGGAGACAAGGGACACGATGTTTTTACCCAGGTTCGGGCCCTCTCCATGGAGGTAAAACCCTACTCCTGCTTGATTGATATTGATGATATGGGTAGTACAAGAGTGGATCTACCACGAGATCAAGGAGGCTAAACCCTAGAAGCTAGCCTATGGTATGATTGTTGTTGTGATTGTGTCCTACGGACTAAAACCCTCCGGTTTATATAGACACCGGAGAGGGCTAGGGTTACACAGAGTCGGTTACAATGGTAGGAGATCTACATATCCGTATTGCCAAGCTTGCCTTCCACGCCAAGGAAAGTCCCATCCGGACATGGGACGAAGTCTTCAATCTTGTATCTTCATAGTCTTGGAGTCCGGCCGATGATGATAGTTCGGCTATGTAGACACCTCCTAGTCCAGGACTCCCTCATCGTTCCTCAAGAAATCTCCATATAGTTTAAGGACATTGAAGAGTTGGCAAGTGAGCAATCAAGTTTCTGGGCAATCCTCTAGTGATAAGATTGACAATTCTAAGATTGCGAATCATATCAAGAGACTCATCAGGGGTAGGATGCAAGGGGTCAACAAGGGGCGCACAAGGACTAGTTATGTACTTGTTCAAGTGACATTCATTGAAAATCTCAAGCATCTCATTTTTCCAAGTGATAAAGAACTCTCCATCAAGCATAGGCACTCTACGTCTAATACTCCCAATCGTAGACTCATCCATCTTCCTCCAATGGTGTTTAAACCAAAGCAATGGAGACCAAAGCTCTAATACCAATTGAAATGATCAAGAAGAGGTGTCTAGGGGGGGATTAGACCCTCAACAAGTAAAACTAGCAGTTTTTAAGTTTTTCAAGTTAAGGTAGGAGATAGGCACAATTTTAAGCATTCACAATACAATTCAAGCAAGCATGCAAAGAGTATATGAGCAGCGGAAAGTAAAGCATGCAACTTGCAAGAAATTAAAGGGATGGGATTGGAGTGTGAAAATGCAATTGGAGACACATATTTTTTTGGCGTGGTTCCGATAGGTGGTGCTATCGTACATCCACGTTGATGGAGACTTCAACCCGTGAAGGGTAATGGTTGTGCGAGTCCATGGAGGGCTCCACCCTCGAAGGGTCCATGAAGAAGCAACCTTGTCTATCCCACCATGGCCATCGCCCACGAAGGACTTGCCTCACTTGGGTAGATCTTCACGAAGTAGGCGATCTCCTTTCCCTTACAAACTCCTTGGTTCAACTCCACAATCTTGACGGAGGCTCCCAAGTGACACCTAGCCAATCTAGGAGACACAACTCTCCAAAAGGTAATAGATGGTGTGTTGATGATGAACTCCTTGCTCTTGTGCTTCAAATGATAGTCTCCCCAACACTCAACTCTCTCTCGCAGATTTGGCTATGGCGGAAAGATGATTTGAGTGGAAATCAACTTGGGGAAGGCTAGAAATCAAGATTCTTGTGGTTGGATTTGGAATGTCTTGGTCTCAACACATGAGTAGGTGGTTCTCTCTCAGAAAATGAGTAGTGGAAGTGTAGGCACGTTCTGATGGCTCTCTCACAGATGGAGAAGGGGGTGGAGGGGTATATATATAGCCTCCACACAAAATCTAGCCGTTACACACAATCTTCCAAACTCGATGGGACCGAATAGTGAAACTCGGTCAGACTGATATGGTTGAAAATATGAACGTTAGAGTTTTCGGTGGTACCGACAAGGTCAACTCAGTGAGACCGATGTGCTAGGGTTAGGGAAAAAACTCATCTCGGTGAGACTGATTGCGTGAACTTGGTGAAATCAATTTCAGCAATAAGCAAACAGGGACTTGGTAAGGAAAACTCGGTGGGACTAATTGCACGTTTTGTTGGGACCGAAATACTGCAATAGGTAACACAGAGTTTGCAAGGCCATCTCAGTGAGACCGAGATCCCATCAGTGAGACCGAATTGATTAGGGTTTCTGGCAGTGGCTATGTCAAGTGAACTCGGTGGCACCGGATAGATCAAATCAGTGGGACCGAGTTTGACTTTAGGTTTAGGACATATGTGGAAAAGAGAAAGTGGTTGAGGGTTTTGGAGCATATCACTAAGCACTTTGAGCAAGCAAAGCCATTAAGCAACACCTCATCCCCTCTTAATAGTATTAGCTTTCCTATGGACTCAATGTGATCTTGGATCACTAAAATGAAAATGTAGAGTCTCGAGCTTCTGCCAATGTTTGTCCTTAGCATCATGAAGGGTTTGGACATCCTCATGTCCTGCCACTCCAATGTTGAACTCATCTGAAATATACTAGGTAGAAGTATTAGTCCAACAAGAGATATGTTGACATTAATTACCAAAATAACCCAGGGAGAACTTGTGCTTTCAATCTCCGCCTTTTTGGTAATTGATGACAACATACATCAAAGCTTTAGATAAAGCTATGAAGTAAAAATAAGTAAAGCTTTGGAAGGACATGCAACATGCATTAGCTCCCCCTACATGTATGCAATCATGTGAAGATAGATTATAAAAGTATGTGAAAGCATAAACATGTCAGAGTAAGCAATGAGTTACATGTATCTTGGCTATATGCATCAGAGCAAATGATGTGAAATGCAGAGAATATACGTAAATTTTCATGAGTCCTTCTTGCAAACAATATGTACATCAACAAGAGATCCTCATGCACATGAGTGATGCAATACTCACCTCATGGTCTTGAGCTAACTTTGGAAGATATGAACCTGAGAAAACAGGGTTAGACAACACAGGAACATCTATTAATCAAAGCAAGAATGAGAGACCACAAGAGTACCAAGACTGGGATGACATGTATAGAGAGTGAGTACTTAGGACTCTGGTTGGATATTGACATGTCCCCAAGGATAAAGATATGCAATGAATTCCAAAGATTTTCTTCCCTTAGATGTCTTTCTCCCCCTGAATCTGATATTGGATAATGGGAGAAGATAGGGTAATAGAAAATCAGAGCAAATGAAAAGCAAAAGAAGAACAAAGCAAAAGACACAAAGAAACATCTTCAATTAACATGTATTTCCCCTCTTGAAGACATGTGGCTTCTCTCCTCTTTGAGTACCAGGCATCTGGGAAAGCTATGATGTCTCTCTCTCTCTCCCATAAGGTCTCTTTGTCCCTTTGATGTGATTAAGCTTTGATGTGATCTCTCTCTCTTCCCCTTAATTTCCAAGAAGGGATCTTATGGAGTATAAGTCAAATAGGTTTGGTCCTTGAGTCACATGGCAAAGCAGTGTGAAAAATGTGATGTAGGTAGAGGATAAGAATCATTGAGTGGAGCTGGATTCGAAATGCAGGATGCAAATGGCAAAATGTTTCCACAGTGGTGAAATCGGTAACTCTGAGTCCTTTTCTTCGGTAACACCGAGTTATTTCGGTCTGGCCGAAAAGAGATCGGTGAGGCCAAGTTCATCATAGAGAAAGGATTTTGTCATCTCAGATCACTAGGCAAATAGGATCTCACAAAGATTTGCAGGGAATTAACTAAAGGATTTACAATAAATTAAATGTAGGAATGCAGAAAATAACAGAGAAAAGAAATAAAATCTAGATGAAGTTTTTTTGAAAGGGGAAACAAACATGCAGGAGACAAATGCAAGAACATAGAGAAACACTAGAGAACTTCATCTAGAATTGGCCAGCGACAAAGTCACCTATGTTAGAGCATATTAGCTTAGGAGTCAAGTGAAAACACTTGATCATAGGTCATACTCATCGTTTAAGCTCAAAATGGGGTTGCCATTTTTCGTTTAAGCATTTTGATGTATTCACATCTTGTTGAGTTGCTTTTACCCATGTCTTGGGGTAAAGCTTCTCTAAGATGGAATGACATACCTTGGTGGTGTTGATCTTGATCATGTAGTTGAACTTGTGTGGATGCTCAAAGTTGATGTAGTTCATCAAGAGTTGGGAGCACCGCTTGTAGTTGGAGTTCATCTTCCTACATGGGTTAGTTTTGCAAGGAAGATCACTTGTGTATCCAAATTGGCAATCATGAAGTTTGATACCAAATGAAATTTGATATATAGAAATTGTCAAAGGATATATAGAAAGGATTCATGCTTCCTTGTCTTCAACCACCATATTGTAGAGACTTGGAGATATAGAGATTGCTTAGAATGTGATTGAGTTGCAATCTCATTGAGTGGGGCTTATCCAAGTACCTACAAGGGTTAGATAGCATGCAAAAGCACAAGTGTATCCAAGACATATGATCATCATCATAAGAGAAATATCAAGGATTAGTCAAAGAAAGGCTCCTGCCTTGCATGCATCCACATGGAGTTTCTACTCCAAGTTTGAGGCATCAATGATGTTCAATTCACCTCTCAAATGGCAAAACACTTTCTCATCAAGCGGTTTGGCAAAAATATCCACCAGTTGCTTATCGGTACGAACATGCTTAAGATTGATATCTCCCTTAGCAACATGATCTCGAATGAAATGATGACGAACTTCAATATGCTTAGTTCGAGAATGTTGCACGGGGTTGTGAGCAATCTTAACAGCACTTTAATTGTCACAAAGCAATGGAACATGTTTTACATATATCCCATAATCTTTAAGAGTTTGGGTCATCCAAAGTAGTTGAGCACAACATGAACCGGCAGCAATGTATTCCGCTTTGGCGGTGGATAAGGATACCGAGTTTTGTTTCTTGGAGGACCAAGACACAAGAGATCTACCAAGAAATTGACAAGTACCCGAAGTGGACTTTCTATCAACCTTGTCACCGGCATAGTCCGAATCGGAGTAGCCAACAAGATCAAAAGAGGACCTCTTAGGATGCCAAATGCCAAAGTTTGGTGTGTCAATTAAGTATCTTGCTATCCTTTTCACAGCCTTAAGCTGACATTCTTTGGGGGCCGCTTGATATCGTGCACACATGCACACACTTAGCGTAATATCGGGACGGGAGGCACATATATATAACAATGAACCAATCATGGAGCGGTAAACCTTTTGGTCAACCGGTTCCTCATCCTTTGTCAAGTCAAGATGTCCACTAGTAGGCATGGGGGTGCTCATACCTTTGCATTCTTGCATGTTGAATTTCTTGAACAAGTCCTTGGTGTACTTTGTTTGAGAAACAAAGGTACCCTCCTTAGTTTGCTTGATTTGCAAACCAAGAAAGAACTTAAGTTCACTCATCATAGACATCTCAAACTTCTCTGACAATAGCGTTCCAAACTTTTCACCAAAATGAGGGTTAGTCGAACCAAATATGATATCATCCACATAAATTTGGCACACAAATAATTCACCATTAACCCTTTTTAGTAAAAAAAGTGTAGAATCAATCTTTCCAATCTCAAAGCCTTTTTCAAAAAGGAACTTAGTCAAGCATTTATACCATGCTCTAGGAGCTTGTTTAAGACCGTAAAGAGCTTTGTGAAGTTTGTAAACATGATTGGGTTTCTTGGGATTTACAAAGCCAGGGGGTTGTTTAACATAAACTTCCTCCATAATTTCACCATTAAGAAAAACACTTTTAATGTCCATTTGATATAGGGTGATATCATGATGATTGGCAAAAGCAAGTAAGATGTGAATGGACTCAAGTCTAGCAACGGGGGCATATGTCTCACCATAGTCCATACCTTCGACTTGAGTGTAGCCTTGAGCAACGAGACGAGCCTTGTTGCACACAACTTGTCCTTCTTCATCTTGTTTGTTCTGAAACACCCATTTGGTTGCAATGACATTGTGCTTCTCATCGAGCTTTTCAACCAACATCCACACTTGGTTCCTCTCAAAATTGTGTAGCTCTTCATGCATAACGTTCACCCAATCTGGATCATCAAGAGCATCTTCAACCTTCATAGGTTCAATACTAGAAATGAATGAGTAGTGTTCACAAAAGTTAGCCAAACGAGTTTTATAGAGAGTAATTCTCCCAGTTTGAATATCATCATAGATTTCTTCAATGGGATGATCTATTGAGACTCTTGCTCGAACTCGTGAGAGCTTTTGTTTGGGTCGGGGTGGAACATCCTCTTCATTGTCTTGTTCTTATTCGTTGTTGTTGGCGTCGTTGTTCTCTCGTGGAGGCGGAGAAGGAGGTCGTCGAGGTTCATCTTGTTGTACATCCTCGTTTTCATCGTCTTGATGTGTCCCACTTGTGGATGCCTCCAAGTCAACTTGTGGTTCACCTTGTCGTGAAGTTGAGGCTTCCACTTGGACAGACGTGGTACTCTCCTTCACCTCCATTGGGCGAATCTTGCCAATAGACAAGTCTTGTATGGCTTCCGAAGGATCTTTGTAACCTACATCAATTGGCAACTGCTCTACTTGTGAGCCGTTAGATTCATCAAACTTCACATCTACCGTCTCTTCAATCTTTCGGGTGAAGTTGTTGTAGACACGATATGTGTGACAGTTTGAGCCATAACCGAGTAGGAAACCTTCATGAGATTTAGGAGCAAATTTCGAACGACGATGCTTATCAAGAATTTAGCACTTTGAGCCGAATACCCGAAAGTATCCAACTTGGGGTTTGTTACCGGTGAGAAGCTCGTATGCCGTCTTGCCGAGTAGCTTGTTAAGATATAGATGATTCGTTGCATGGCAAGCTATCTCAACCGCTTCTGCCCAAAAGTGTTTTGGCGTCTTGTACTCATCAAGCATAGTTCTCGCCATTTCGATGAGTGTCCGGTTATTCCTCTCAGCAACTCCATTTTGTTAAGGCATGTACGTAGCCGAGAACTCATGTGAAATCACTTCTTCGTCAAGAAAGGTGTCCACATTTGCATTCTTGAACTCCGTTCCGTTGTCGCTGCGAACCTTCTTGATCTTCACTTAAAATTGATTTTGGGCCTTCCTAGCAAAGTTCTTGAAGATCTTTTGGACCTGTGATTTATCATCAAGAAAGAACACCCACGTAAATCTTGAAAAGTCATCAACAATGACCAATCCGAATGAGTTACCACCGAGACTCTTATAGGCGTTGGGACCAAAGAGATCCATGTGAAGTAGCTCGAGTGGTCTTCTCGTGGTCATGATGTTCTTCATGGGATGACCTCCTCCAACTTGTTTTCCTGCTTGGCAAGCACTACAAAGTCTATCCTTGTCAAATATAACATCTTTAACGCCAATGATATGATCACGTTTAATAAGCTTGTCAAGATTTCGCATGCCCACATGCCCACATGACCTAACCGTCTATGCCACAACCAGCCTTTAGAGGATTAAGCAATTAAACAAGTTCTAGGTTGAGCCTTTTTAGTGAAATCAACAATGTATAGATCACCTCTACGTATGCCGATAAATACCACATTATGATTATCTCTTCGAAACACTTGGCAATCTACTTCAGTAAATAGGAGATTGAAACCGAAATCATCTAGTCTAGATACAAAAAGTAAATTATAGCCAAGAGATTCAACGAGCATAACATTTTCTATGGAGCTATCATATGAGATGGCCACCTTAACGAGGCCAACCACCTTACCCTTTGAGTTATCACCCAAGGTGACAGACTTTCGAGGGCCGTCGTTTCCAGCAAGCTCATGAAACATATCCTTGTCTCTGATGATGTGATCGGTACATCCACTATCAAGAACCCATTCCTTTCCTCCAGCCATGTAGCCGCAAAGGTTAGCCAT
Organism: Triticum dicoccoides; assembly: GCF_002162155.2. Taxonomy (NCBI): domain Eukaryota; kingdom Viridiplantae; phylum Streptophyta; class Magnoliopsida; order Poales; family Poaceae; genus Triticum; species Triticum dicoccoides. The sequence goes on along the minus strand of NC_041381.1, from coordinate 408,108,047 downwards.
AAGACCAAAGTGTCTCATAGACTCATCGAGATCGCAGTCACTATCATCATCCTCATCATAGTAGCCATGTTCAACATCATCTTGTGATCGATCATTTCCTAGAGAGAGTGATTCATTAGTTTTGTGATCATGACAATGTGCATCTTTATGAATTCTAATGACTTCGGAAATGATATTACTAATGATTCCAACATCTCCTTTGGCACGCATAAGGTCACGAAGCTTAAATAGAAAATCACCAAACTTAGGATCATTGGGACTCATCTTATTCAAAGCAATATACTTGTGAAGAATCTCATCTAAGTTTTTCAAGGAATAGTTTGGAAATCGTTCCTCAGAAATCTCCATATAGTTTAAGCACATTCAAGAGTTGGCAAGCGAGCAATCAAGTTTCTAGGCAATCCTCTAGTGCTAAGATTGACAGTTCTAAGATTGCGAATCATATCAAGAGATTCATCAGGGGTAGGATGCAACGGGTCAACAAGGGGTACACAAGGAGTAGTTAAGTACTTGTTCAAGTGATATTCATTGAAAATCTCAAGCATCTCATTTTTCCAAGCGATAAAGAACTGTCCATCAAGCATAGGCACTCTACGTCTAATACTCCCAATCATAGACTCATCCATCTTCCTCCAATGGTGTTTAAACCAAAGCAATGGAGACCAAAGCTCTGATACCAATTGAAAGGATCGAGAAAAGAGGTGGCTAGAGGGGGAAGATTAGACCCTCAATAAGTAAAAGTAGCAGTTTTTAAGTTCTTCAAGTTAAGGTAGGAGATAGGCACAATTTTAAGCATTCATGATACAACTAAAGCAATCATGCAAAGAGTTTATGAGCAGCGGTAAGTAAAGTATGCAACTTGTAAGAAAGTAAAGGGATGGGATTGGAGTGTGCAAACACAATTGGAGACACGGAGATTTTTGGCGTGGTTTCGATAGGTGGTGCTATCGTACATCCACGTTGATGGAGACTTCAACCCAGGAAGGATAACGGTTGCGCGAGTCCACGGAGGGCTCCACCCACGAAGGGTCCACGAAGAAGCAACCTTGTCTATCCCACCGTGGCCATCGCCCATGAAGGACTTGCCTAACTTGGGTAGATCTTCACGAAGTAGGAGATCTCCTTGCCCTTACAAACTCCTTGGTTCAACTCCACTATCTGGGCGGAGGCTCCCAAGTGACACCTAACCAATATAGGAGACACCACTCTCCAAAAGGTAATAGATGGTGTGTTGATGATGAACTCCTTGCTCTTGTGCTTCAAATGATAGTGTCCCCAACACTCAACTGTCTCTCACACAGATTTGGCTATTGTGGAAAGATGATTTGAGTGGAAAGCAACTTGGGGAAGGCTAGATATCAAGATTCTTGTGGTTGGATTAGAATGTCTTGGTCTCAACACACGAGTAGGTGCTTCTCACTCAGAAAATGAGTAGTGGAAGTGTAGGCACGTTCTGATGGCTCTCTCACAGATGGAGAAGGGTGTGGAGGGGTATATATAGCCTCCACACAAAATCTATCCGTTACACACAATCTTCCAAACTCGGTGGGACCGAATAGTGAAACTCGGTCAAACCGATATGGTTACAAATATGAACATTAGAGTTTTCGGTGGGGCCGACACGGTCAACTCGGTGTGACCGATGTGCTAGGGTTAGGGAAAAACCTCATCTTGGTGAGACCGATTGCGTGAACTCGGTGAAACCGATTTCAGCAATAAGCAAATAGAGACTTAGTCAAGCAAACTTGGTGGGACTGACTGCACATTTCAGTGGGAACGAAATACTATAATAGGTAACAAAGAGTTCGCAAGGCCATCTCGGTGAGACCGAGATCCCATCGGTGATATCAAACTGATTTGGGTTTCTGGCAGTGGCTATTTCAAGTGAACTCGGTGGCGTCGGATAAATCAAATCAGTGGGGCCGAGTTTGACTTTAGGTTTAGGACATATGTGGAAAATAGAAAGTGGTTGAGGGTTTTGGAGCATATCACTAAGCACTTTGAGCAAGCAAGCCATTAAGCAACACCTCATCCCCTCTTAAGAGTATTGGCTTTCCTATGGTCTCAATGTGATCTTGGATCACTAAAATTAAAATGTAGAGTCTTGAGCTTCTGCCAATGTTTGTCCTTAGCATCTTGAAGGTGTTCCACATCCTCATGTCCTGGCACTCCAATGTTGAACTCGTATGAAATATACTAGGTAGAAGTATTGGTCCAACAATAGATATGTTGACATTAATTACCAAAATCACCCAGGGAGCACTTGTGCTTTCAATAGCTCCTGTCGTCATCACACGTGAGCCAATCGATGCACACCCTTCTACGCTCGTTTTTGTCTTTGCGTTCCTTCCTCCGTCTAGCACACTGACAAGTGGGCCCCATGCTCATGTATGCCAACGTGGTAGGCAATCATTTTGTCAGGGTCAGCTATCACACCCTTTTGGTGCCACGTCAATATATATAATAGAAACAAGTCTAGACTTGTTCGGTTCAACCGCCTCCCTAGGTTTTTGGAGAGGAATTGGCCGGCGCGAGGCAGTTGTATAGGTGGACAGGTGGCAAAAAAGGGGAAAATGCGCGAACCAGCTAGACAAGGGATGGAAGCTTCTACATTCGCGGGGGGCATGGCATTGACCATTGGGCGGCAATAGGCGGTCATCCGGGTGCGCAATATAGGATGGAAAGAAGGATCCTACAGCAGCAAGGACCAGCTTCCCAACCGATAGCTCATCTAACAGAACTCCCAAGTTAAGTGTGTTGAGACTGGAGTAGTCATCAGATGGGTGACCGGATGGGAAGTGGACTTGATATTAAATTAACTGATTTGATGGATCACTGTAAACATTTAATTGCGTTGAATGTATATAGTGCTCCATCATATTAGTTGAATTAACCTCGAGGTCCTTGTTTTTTAATTTTTGACATTTTTTGTTTTTTGAACACATGTTGATTGGTTTGAAGAAGGTCTATCTCGTTACTTGATATTTTTTGTTTTTTGAACACATGTTGATTGGCTTGAATTAAGATCTATCCCGTTACTTTACGACATGTTTCCAAAACATGGACCTCAAGGTTAATTCAACTAATAGGATGGAGCATTATATACATTCAACGCAATTAAATGTTTTCCAAAAAATTGATATGATTTCTGTGAAACTCATAAGTCATGTATGTCAAATTAACCTCTGTGTACTTGTTCTCAAATTAACCACCAGACCTTGCAGGAGTGTTGCAGTGTGTTAGCGTCAATTGCAAGATGAGCCATTTTTCAACACATGATAATCTAAGGTCTATCATGTTACTTTACGACATGTTTCAAAAAAGTGATATGACTTCTGTCAACTTATTAGTCATGTATGTCAAATTAACCTCTGTGTACTTTTTCTCAAATTAACCTCTGGGCCTTGCAGGAGTGCTGCAATGTGTGAGCGTCAATTGCAAGATGAGCCAGCAAGCTAGCAATGGAGTTGCCAACATGCTCAAAATGCACGCAACATTGAGTAGAAAGAAGCATGCCCAGGAAATTAATGCGGGCTTAGGGAGGCCCTTTGCTCAAAGAGCAATTATAATAAGGTACAGTCAGCTCGCTATAAGGACGAGGAGCGAGAAGAATATGGGCTGCTGGATATATACTATAACTAGGTGTCGCACGAAGGCCGAAGAATATGGTGAATGCGTGAGGTGGGCGATGTATGATGTGTTTCGGCATTGCACGTCAATTATCATACAGAAACATATACCTAATTAAAATACACATGCCAAACCTATAGATGTTCTTTCCCAATGATATAGAGATGTTGTTACACCTTATTACAATTTTTTTATTATTTAATTGCAGGTAACATTACAACCAACTTACGAAAATAATGGTAACCGGTTTTACGTGTTTGTAATGGTATTATCGAGAGACCATACGAAAATGCATGTCTTCTCTTGATTAATAGATGATCTCTTACCAACATTATGTCTCACCAAATATTTAGAAATATCATGTTATCAAAGATAAGACTAAAATTAACCCACTACAACATATTTTGATGTCTCCTCTAGATTACGTGACAGTCTTAAGATAAAACTGTCTTATCAAGCACTGTGCATGCTCTAATTAGTAATAAATCAACATTTGGGTAGTTGAGAATAACATGTGAGATTATGAATATATCTTTTTGCAAATATATCAGAACAAAACGTTCATTTTTGCCAGTAGAAAAGAGTGTTCAATGTGACTGATTAGCTCCATGCTGGTTTTGATTAATTTAATTTAAAAATGAACCATGTGTTTTCTTTGGTAACACATAATTAGGAACTAAATGGAGATTGGACACCATGTCCTGCCACGTACGTAAGTGTAGCAACCAAGATTTATTCACGTACAGGGCAGGCTTGTACTCCCTATAAGAGTGTTTAGATCACTAAAGTAGTGATCTAAAACTCTTTATATTAGTTTACGGAGGGAGTACTTCTTAGAGAAAAGTATAGAAAAGAAATGGGCAAGCTGACTACGACAGCATGTGAAGTTTTGAACCCACATGTTGCATGAGCATGTGCCCTGTAAGTCTCTATGACAACGTGCCCATGATGGTTCACCAGATGGCGCGGTAGTATATGCGTTGCAGCAACATGTGCAAGGTGGCAACAATTTGAGTGCTAAAAGAGTTGATCCAATGCTTGGTTTTCTTTGGATTTTCCAACTATGACAATTCACTACAAAAAAATACACTTCTGTGATGATACGTGTTTGTCACATTAGTTCGGGGCTTTTGTCATGCATGTACATCCATGACGATTTTATGACAGAATCAAGATAGTCATACCTGTGCTGTCGTAGAAGTGTTCCATGACATTACCAAAATTATCATCACGGAAGTGTCCACTTCCATGACGATAAATCGTGTGTCACAGAAGTGCTTTCGTCAAGGGTGACCGACACGTGGCATCCACCGTAACGGAACGCCGTTAAGCTATTGGGTCCGGTTTTGGATCCGATAACCCGCTAACAGCCCCGACCAATGGGGATTTTCCACGTGTAAAATCATCATTGGCTGGAGAAAACATGTGTCGGCTCACCGTTGGGACAGATGTCATCCATTCATTGGACCGAAGGCGCCTATGATACGTCAACACGTGGCACGGCCCAATAGAGGCCCATTCCTGTGAAAAGGCCGACCCGTTTGACTTGGTCAAAAGGTGGCAGGCCGGTCTAAAGTAAGCCTGTTAACGGCCTGTTCACATATAGCCCATCTACAGCCCGCTAACCCAGGGCCCGTTACAACCTATCCGAATTAGGCCCAGTAGCGTCATCTGGGCCGTCCAATATGATTTCGGCCCATTTTAAGTTCCGACCCATGTATGGCCCATGACGTCTTTCGGCCCATATGAGGCCCTTTATAACTCTTGGCCCATTAACGGCCCGTGGTGAAACTGGCCTGTAATGAACAGTGTATCACTTTATACCCATTAACGGCCCGTTAATCCATTGGGCCGTTTGCAGCCCATGTTATCTTTCAGCCTTCTCAAGTCCCATTTATTCTTGGGCTCATTTCCAGCATTCGGTTACTTACGGCCCGTTACTGCCATTTTTTGCTTGTGGGCCAAATTTAGCTCATGGTTATAGTCGGCCTGTTTGTGGCCCGTTAATACATTGGGCCATTTTCATAGCTTCATCAAATACGGCCTATTAACGACGACCTGTTATGGTCGGCCCATGAACGGACGATCCTAACTCTAGACCATTTACGGCCATAATGCGGTCTGTTATTAGCCCATGTTTGGCCAATCGATTATACGACCCGTATAAGGCCCATTGATGATACGGCCCGTAGAAGGCCCATTGTTTCTACGGCCCATAGAAAGCCCATTGTTTCTACGGCCCGTAGAAGGCCCATTGTTTCTACGGCCCGTAGGAGGCCCAGTGTCACTACAGTAAATACGAGCACATGGTTATTGTGGCCTAGTTTTAAAAATAGGTTATTGCGGCCACTAGCAAACCGCGAAAAAAGAATTGCACTGACTACAAGCAAACAAATAAACAAGACAACAAGGAAATAAATAAGCAGCAAACTTACGCTAGGCTATCATGACTATTACACATATTACATCCACTGGGCATCAAAGTTCGCCACTAGCGCAAATAAACGCGTCGACAAAAGAATATGCAAAACTGAGAGCACTTCAGAAGGCACTAGGCCTAGACAGGTCGGGCCCCCCAAATAGTCGAACAAGCTGATTAGACCTCAGTTGTGTGAATGATAGATGCATCGCCCGTAGCTGTATGGCATGATGGTGCGCAAGGCAGTCCTCTGACATCTTCATTACATCTTTGACTTCAAGTCGGAGCTGAGCTGAAGCAAGCCTTTCCGCTTTAAGTTGAGACTGAAGAAGCCGAACTAATTGAGGCAGCGACTGCACAGAGGTTGTCTCACACCTGCTGGTGAGTAGCTTCAACTCACTGTCTTCATCAAGACATGACCTTGGGGTCATCTCGCTATCCTCAAGATGATTTGGCTCACTATCTTCCCTAAAGTTCTGCCTGGCATAAGAGATACGACTCTGAAAGAGAAATAAGAAGACACGTAACAGGTTTCACAATTATATAAGCAAATAAATGGATCTGTTCTGCATAAGGAACATGTTTTTATAACTACAATTTGAAACTGGTAGTTGTTGCAAACATCCAATCAGATGTAAACAGCAAAGCAAACAGCAGTGGAGGAAATGATGCCTATCCAAATCTATACTAGAACAAAGTTTGAAGGCTTGAGAAGGATGAACTTACATTACATGTTAACACGGGCTGGACAAAGCCCTTCTCGATGTTGATGGAAGGATAATTCAATATATTCCCCAAAGAAAATTCTTATAAGCATTGCCATTATTCTACATTTTGCAACGAGTAAATATAGATCAAATAATATTGGAAGAAACAGAGGATAATGAAGCTCAGGTGTAGACTGATGATACATAATCAAATAGCAATTAATTAAGTACAGCATTATAAGGCAAAAGGGAGAGAGGTACTGACAAGAGCAATGCAGAGTCCAGTATTGTTGTGAGATCGTATGTTCCTTTGAGTAAGGAGATTCATCTGAAATTAGTTTTCACTAGCACATATGCCCGTGCGTTGCAACGGGAAGATACTTTTTTTGCAAGAAGAAGCGGGAGAGATAATTGATGTGTTTAGAAAAAACGGTCTCCACGGCGGTGGGCGACAGAGCGAGGAGTTGCGGTCTTCTCACGGGACATCTTTGGCGCGCCAGATCTTGATAGTGGTGGGCCTGGTCAGCGTGGCGGCGACCACCGAACTGGTACTTTTTTTCATAGTTCCATCCCCTTGCGCCCTTTGGTTTTTGCTGCTCGTCCATCTGGCAGAAAAAAAATACATGGCAGGTCCAGTTTGGCTCACGCGGGGGATAACCAAAAAAAAGGGAAACTACGTACGGAATGGATGGAACAAAATCTATACGGATATGTTTTTGTTTTCTTAGGGAAGCTGCGTGGGAGCTACTATATGATGTTTATTGCGTCAAATAGCACGTGAGAAGCATAACAGTTCGTGTCTGGGTCAGCCCACTGGCTGGCACTGAAATAAGCTGTGTTTGCAAGGCACGAGTAATAATCCACGAAACCACGTGTTGAACGATTGAACACATGACCTTACCCGACCATGTGCCGCTAGGCACGTCAACAAACGCCTACTGCTAAGCAATGGCCGGCGCGAATAATTAAGAAGTCAGTGCAATGTCGGATTTAAAACATTTTTCTAAACCTTTTCAAAATATGAATTGCCGAATATTCTTGGAAACGTGTTTTTTTAAATTACGAACAATGTTTATAATATTCCGTACATTTTGTCAAAAAACATGACCAAAATTTGAAACAACATCATTTTCCGAAGACATGAACCTTTTATCAAAACCCAAACATTTTATTATTTGTGACCAACTTTTGGAAATGGAATATGTTTTAAACATTCAAAACAAATTTATCAAATATGTTTTCAAACGCAGACATTATTCTTAATCTGTGAACATTTTACTAAAACAATAATATATTTCAAAAATTGAAATACAACGAAGATTTAAAATATTTTTTAACTATTTAAAATATGAATTCCCGAATATTCTTGAAAACATGGTTTTTTTTGAAATTACAAACAATGTTTTTAATATTCTTTACATTTTGCAAAAAACATGACCAAGATTTGAATCAACATAATTTTCTGAAGACATGAACCTTTTATCGAAACCTAAACATTTTATTATTTCTGACCTACTTTTTAAAATGGAACATGTTTTGAACATTCAAACAAATTTATGAAATATGTTTTCGTACGCAGACATTATTTTGAATCTGTGAAAATTTTAATAAAAAATATTATATTTAGAAAATAGAATATATTTTTAAAATACATGTTTTTAAAGCCCAACCATTTTTTTGAATATTTCTGAATTTGTAGAAAAATCGGAAAGGGAAAATATATTATTGTTCCAAACATTTTTAAAAAGGGGAAGACAATATTTTAACTAAAAAAATCGTAAACTTGACAAAAAGTTCGAGTTCTGAACTTTAAAAAAAAATTGAAGTCTGAAATAAAGTAAAAATCGATATAAATTTGGGCGGCCAATCTTGGGGTCCCTGTGCAGTCATCGACTATCTACCGCACAGGGCGAGAGAAAGGCTTTTCGCGGCTACATGGGCAGGAAAATAAGTGGGCTGGCTTTGCTGGGCCTCAACATGTGCGGGCCGAGTATAAAATTCTTTATTGCTAAAAAAAATATACGTATGCACAAACAATTAGTACCACCTCGGATAGAAAAATAAATTTCAAAAATAAATTTGTAATAACAAATAGACCTACGCAGGCATTATTTTGAATCTCTGAACATTTAACTAAAACAATAATATATTTTAATAATAGCTTATTTTTTAAAATACATGTTTTTAAAGCCCAAACATTTTTCCGAATATTTATGAATTTGAAAAGAATCGCAACGATAAAATAATTTAACGTTCCAAACATTTTTGAAATGGGGAAGACAATATTTTAAATCAGAAACGAAATCTGAAATTTGACAAAAAAATATCAAGTTCTGAACCTCAAAATTTTGAATTACGAAATAAAGTGAAAATACAAATAAATTTGAACGGAAAAACAAAACGGGCCGGCCCAGTCTTGGGCACCCTGTCCGATCGTCGACTATCTACCGCGCAGGGCGAGAAAAAGGCTTTTCTCGGCTACATGGGCAGGCAAAATAAGTGGGCTGACTTTGCTGGGCCACAACGTGTGCGGGCCAACTATAAAATTCTGGATTGCTAAAAAATAGACGTACGCACAAAAAATTAGTACCACCTCGGATAGAAAAATAAATTTCGATGGTGAACGGATGAAAAAAGTGGAGAAACGCACCTTGCTTTATTAGTAGGTATAGATACAAGAGAGAAGGTAAGCAAGATGTAGAAATTTAGGAGTTCAAATTTTGAATTGATGTCATAGATAGTACCTGACGCTGGGCTCTCAGCAGTTCTAATAGGGGTTTGGCCACTGGAGTAGGGGTAAAGTGTGGTACAGTTGGGCCTGTGTTTTCTGTGGCTGCTGATCTATCTGATTTAATAGGTATCACTACCTTTTCCAAATACCTAGTTTGTACTCCTTGAGGATCTGCACTCACCCTCTTCCTTTTAGACATCTATTACAAAAGAACAACATTTGACTGGAAAAACATAGTGTGACGACACATGGAATAGGTACAGAAAATGGATAGGTATGGCATATACTCATATATGATGCTTAAACTAAGCAAATGGTGTAACAAAGTAGAAGTAATGCAAGAGGTCAGATGCAAAATATGTGCGACCAATACAACCTTGCCAAGTTAGAGCAAGCACCTTGATGGGTGAATAAGATAGGGCATCCTCCACCATGCCAAGTTTGTTAGCCAGTGGATTGTTCCGCAATATTCCTCTCGTGCGCCCATTCTCATATTCATTTAGATAATCTTTAATATCTGACATGCATGAAAACATAAAAACAAGTGAGATTATCTTTGTAATGCAGAAGTGATTCTAATCCAATACTGCCTCCCTATAAACCCCTTCGTGCTATCTCTGCAATTCTTTTAAGAGATGCCATGCATGCTATAATTTGGTCTGTGTATTAATATAATGTGGCCTACTACTCAAAATATGAGAGCTCCAGAAGTGATGGCACTTCGCAGATGACAGCTTCAACATATAGTAAAGAAGAACAAGTCGACCTGACCTGACAGATTCAAAATATACTAAGGGAGAACAACTCGACCTGACCAATCGACCACAAGAGAAGAGGATCATCTTAAAGAAGAGCAGAGGAGCAAGCAGACTGAAGATATTACAAGTCTTTCAATACAATGTTGGTTGGCCACCCATGATGAACCAGAGCGCATAGAGAAATACTATTCTTTCCGGTCTCTCCATATGTGGCTCACATGCATTTCGAAACTAAAGCAGGAACATTTAGCTGACCAATAAACATCTCTCAGTTTTACTAATATCAGCATAGTATCAGATATGAATTTGTACAACTAAGCTTGTTTAGCTCGATGGGTGGAGCAGTGCTATTATGACACGAACCACGTAGGCTGATTGTGGTCATCATAAAATGGGGAAACCATAAGCATGATGAGTACAGTGTTAACCGTGTTAGTGGGATGGCAGATCTGAAGCTGCAAACCGCGCAAAGGGTAGTTGGCAACCAATGTTTGCTTTGAAATAACAGCTAAAATTTGGTATGGACAAGAAAGTACAGTCAACAAGTGATAAAGAAATGCAATTATGCTGTCTCTCTATATGTCGCGATATGCATTTGGAAACTCAAGTGGGACCTTTAGCTAACCAATTAAATGTGTCTGTTAACTAATATCAGTATCATATCACAAACATATTTGAACAACTAAGATTTCGAATTCTGAGTGTTGTGTTGTTTAGCTTGAAGGGTGGAGTAATTCTAGTACGACAGAAAGTACCTACGCAGATCATAGTAGAGTAGATAAAAGGGGGAAAACCCTAAGCATCAAGAGAAAAATCAGGAAAGTGGAACTAGCTGGACCAGTGGGTGGCGCACATGCTTTTCGAAACGAATATAGGAACATTAGGTGACCAATTAAACATTCTCTATTTTAGTGATATGAGCATCATGTCAGATTCATATTTCAACATGTAAGCTTTGGGTTGAGGTCTTGAGGAGCAGTGCTAGCACGACACGAAGCACCTACGATGATGGTAGTGAATATAAAGGGGGAAAACCATAAGCTTTACGAGTATAGTGCTCGTGCCATGGCGGATCTGAAGGTGCAAACCAGATAAAGCTACTTCACAACCAATGTTTGCTTTCAACTAGCCACTATGAATTGGTACGGACAAGAAAATTACAGTAAACAAATTACGATCTATTTTCCGAGTGAGATCAATAACTTAAGCACATGGAAGAGTACCACCTCTCTTGCGACACCGTGTAGGCCTCTGCTGATACATTGAGGGTGCTGCGGGTGCGATGGCTATCAGCGGCGGGGAAGAAGACTTTAGATGGCAGACGCCCGGGTCGGGGGATAAATCCTGTTGTCGTGGACGAGGCGGTCGTAGGAGCGGCAACGACAAGGTGGACGACGGCGCTGATGAAGCGAGAGGACGCGATGAAAGGATCCTGGTCCAGCACCGTGGATGAGAGACGTCCATCTCTTGCAGTGGACGACGGGGTAGGGGTAGCGGCTCCGGCAAGGTGGAGGATGGGGTGGCGGACGGAGGAGGCTGGCCGTAGTGGGGAGGTTGTCGTGGCGCCAACGGTGTATGAATGGGGAAATAGAGGGGAGGGGGGCATCTCAAACTTTGGGACGCGCTTCTCTGAAATGTGGGAAAGTTACGAACTTACCCCCTGTTTAAAATTTCGGACATCACGTCGGTTGGGGATAGGACGGTAATCTTGCATCTCCCAAATATTTGCCGGTAACTATTTCGGGCGAGGAGAGGGTGTTTTGCCGCCCACGGTTGGCGCCCACGGTGTATGAATGGGGATGACAGGTAGGGCGGTTGTGTCACGTTTGAGGGAAGTTACACATCTGCCCCTATTTAAAATATTAGCCTACATCAATTTCGGACGAGGAGAGTTTGTTTTGCCTCCCATCATGTATGAATGGGGAAATGGAGGAAGAGACACATGTCTTTCGAACGAGCCTGAATCAAATGTGTTTTGCCGCCAACCTTTGGCGCCCACCGTGTCTGAATGGGCTCAGAGGCTGTCGTTTCATGTCTGATTGAAGTTACTAATCTACCCCTATCGACAGCACCATAAATCTGGTCAATAAGGATGTCAAGTGTCAGGGGTAGACAATAATTTCCATCTCGCAAACACTTGCTTCGGGCAGCCCACAAATTATAGTGGGTGTTTAGCCGCTTTGTTCAAAACTTGGGAGAATTAGCATTCACGTTTGCCCTGGGCCCTAGCAAACTAAATTCAAATCCAATTTGTATTCGATTACGAATATCCGCAGATAATTCTACATTTTGTTATTTATTTCTTCAAAACCACAACAAAGATGTATTCCACCTTTATATATGATTATGATTTAGAAATGCCATGATCTTCGAATTTAGTAGGTTGGATACACTTTAAGTCAAACAGTTATTTCATCCAATACAATATGCTCACACGAAAAACAGTTCACCTTATGTCAATCATACAAGTACTGAGGATTACCTCGCCTAAAAATTTCGGATCATTACAACAAATGGACACCATAGGGGGTCTTGCAACATAATCCATTCAGAGACATGACACAACATGCAAGTACAATAATCTAATGACAATTTCAACTAGTATCTAAAGAAGAACCGGGATTACCCTGGGCTTCAGATAGCAGAAACAACAGGACCTCCTTCGTCTTCAAATGCAACATTCTTACTTCCTCCAATTCTTGGGTTGCTTGCATAATGCATGCCGCTAATTCCATAATTTCCAGCCTCAACATAAAGATTACCTCATTCATGGCAGCCACACCATCTCTTTCTGCCTCTAGTAGAGCCTCAAGCACTATAATATCTGTGCTCAGACTGCTCTCCGGCGGTGTTGCCTCTGAACTGCTACCATGTGGTAACATGGATGGTGCACTCCTTTCACAAATAGATTCTGGGGTTGTACATTGTGTCCTAGTGTGAATGGCATCCTGAAAGGTTTCCGCTGGACATAAGTAAGAGATGGTTATCGTATGATCTAGGCAGTAAGCTTACATGGTAAACGACATATGAATTATTGCCGAGCATGGCAAGCTATATTTAAATGGTTCGAAGTAGCATCAGCCGAAAAGAAATTAAAATGGTAAGATGAAACTAGGGATGTAAGTGGCAAATAAACGACATCCGCCAGCCCCATCTAGTTAGTTTTTGCTAGCTCCCTAGTTCATTTTCCTCAAAGAACAAAAACTCTTTTGAACTATCATACCACTAGTGGACTTTAATCGGGATTAAACGGGACCCAGTTAACATCCCTAGTTGAAAGGGAGTGTACCACTGCTATATTTAAGTTGTCAAGGCATCTAAGCAGTTGAAATAATCTGAGAAATTACTTAACAATGTGGCCTCATATAAACTACGAAGACAGTCTTGTGATGAAGTTGAGAGGAAAAGTTAAGGACTCAAATGAACTAGGCATGCATTTCTTTACGATAGTACAACAGGCATTGCTGACATATTAGCCAACTCAGGTATAGCGTAACAACAAACAAGCATTCGAATCGATCAATACAGCAAAGCAGACAACTGAACTATTTGTAATTCTGTAGGATTACAGGTTGAGGGCACAAGCCAAGAAAGCAGCCCACTCGCATTACATTTCACATGTACTAAAACACACTGGATTACCATATGTTGCTGTGAAGCCTCGTTGCTGTTGCAATGTTCTTTGAAGATATCGTCAGCATCCCGTGGTTGCAAATCTAATTGTTGTAGTTTATTCTGCACCTCTATTTAGGTAAAATTAATTTTAATCGCATGCACTGGTCCGAATTGATCATCAATGGTTCATCTAAACTAATGAAAGAAGGGTGTGTGCATACACGACAATATATCTGCTTCCCTCTATTTTTATGCTTGTTCGAGGTGCCGGCCCCAAAAGAACAAGTATTTTGCTTGATGGGGTTGGCAGCTCCATAATTAATAGAAGCATCAAATTAGTCATGCAACTTGAGAATATCAAGAACACACAAACAAGTAATGAACAGAGGCTCAGAGCAGTGATGTAATAGCTAGCATCAGAAAATGTAGGGTAAAACGAACAAAAAGCAGCGGAACCACATGCTAGTTTGCTGATGTGTAATTAAGCATAGAGAACATTAAGCAGTCCGATGGAACCAACAGGTGGCATCAGAACAACACCATTATCATAAATATAGCATTCAAGAAGTAAAATAGTAGGCAGTGATATCTAGGAAGTACAATAATACTTAGGACAAAACTAAAGCATATTAACTATATATGCACTGGTATGTAATTTAGCACATGTAACATGTTCACTGCCAGAAGTATGAACCTACAGGTGCAAGCAGAATAACGCGTCTCATGAAAAACTGAATGATGCCCTGAAGAAATTCAAAGGTGCGGTGCTTACGCTAGGAAAGTGAACGTAGGCGCTGGCCGTTGGATAATAGTACCTGATTCTCGACGGCGTATGGGTATCGTTGTCATACTTGATAGCTAAGGATCGTCGATGGTGCTCGTGTTGCGGTTGCGTTTGGGCCGGCTGTCACCGTCACTGAAGCGGCTCGGTGCTACGGTTGCGGCGCCTGTCGACATACAAGAAAGCTCATCTGTGGTAAGTGAACAGTTGCATGATAAAGAGAAAAACCAAAGGAGTACAAATCGAAATAACCCGATGAGGCTGCGGCACGGTAAAGTAGGGCCGGTGGAGTTGAATATGGCATCGGTGGAGTGGGTCCGATGCAGTGGACGAAGGCTTCGGCGGGCGTGTTGTACAGTGCTTTCGGTGAGGCGGATCTGTTGCGGCGGACGAGGGCTTGTATGAAGGGCCAGCGAAGGGGCAAACGAGGGATTCAGTGAAGGGCCTACACTGTGGTGGACGAGGGCGCCGGTTAAGCAGATCCGGTGCGGTGGACCATGATGGCGGCAAGGAGATCTGGAGCGGTGGACAATCCAGTCGCTGAAGCGGCTCCGGTGAAGTGGTGAGTTGGCAGTTGGGGGTTCCAAGGTGCGAAGGTAGATCCGGCGGGGTGTGAGGTCCATTGCTGTGGCAAAGGACTAGATTCGGCGGATTT
>NC_041381.1:408031900-408092530 GCF_002162155.2 Triticum dicoccoides | reverse complement strand
GGGAAAACAATGGAGTTACCAAAGCAACCCTTTTACGTTCATGTGGCAGGGGTAAAACAGGAATATCGCAGGACTAAACTTTCGGGCGCGAGATATTTCGATGTGAGCGGGAAGTTTGAAAGCTTTTGGCGCCTGAAATTATATTCTGCTCTTGTAAGGCCGACTATGATAACATGGCCGAGAATTTGTTTGTTTTGCACGCAAAAAAGTGCAAGTTTTGAAAATCAATGTCTCCAACTCGAAACTTAGATTGTCCATTCAATTCAAATATGGATCATTGACCTACTACAAACAAATACCATCATACGGTCCAATTCAGAAATTCCAAATGTGTTTATCCTAAATATGATGACAAAAGCAAAAATGTGTATGTATATGAATAAAGTGGATGATTATAAAGTTTGAACATGCCCGTATGTGTATATCTCTAGGTTTGATATATGAATTTGAAATCACAAAATCCCGGCTTAAAAAATGTACCTCCATTTAAATGAATTACAAAAGCTAATGATGGAGTCGAATTCCAAAATTCCAATCTTAGGTTTGTAATTCTGGTACATCAAGGTATATCACGCATGTTCAAAAGTATCGTTATCTCATAGTCCAAATTGTGAAACAAATTGATCAATCATGAGTGCACACACTATTGACCATGTATATCTCAATTACGCTAAAGTCCCTCAAATACAGACACCTCACTTTTTATCTGAAGCCACACCCCCCTCGTTGCCTCCCCCCCACACACACATAGAGAAGTCATTCTCTCCCCCAAACACCAACACACGAGCACATTAACACCCCTCTCTCTTCTAAAGTCCGGACCCCAATATAGGTCTCTATCACTTTGTCTCTCGGGCATGCACACATCTCTTCCCCCCTTCTCTAGGTCTCCCGGCATCTCTCTTTCCCAAGCACATGCACTATGTAGAGTGTATCTTTCCCATACACACAAAATGTCGCCCCCAAACGTCTGACTCCCTAGTTATGTGGTTCTCGCACACTCACCTCACACACCACCCCCACTGCAAACAAGCACACTTTGTCTCCTTGTGCACCACTCTCCTCTTTCTATCTCTCCCACATGTGGACCCGCCCCAGCTCCTTCTCTGTATACATATATGTCGTGACTCTTTCCATAGCTCCCTAATGTATCATCATTCTCGATCTCGCACATTGTTCTCTACACCATCTATTCTAGATCTCTCATGAAGTCCCTATCACACACACGATGACTCGCTTCCCTTGCATCTCCGTACATAGGCCAATTCCGAACAACATCAACATTGTCTCCCTATCTATACGCCATTATGGACACAAACGACCCCTCTCGCCCCTCTCTCTCTCTCTCTCTCTCTCTCTCTCTCTCTCTCTCTCTCCGTCGCTAGCTCTCTCTCTCTCTCTCTCTCTCACCCCTCTCCCACACACACTCGATGTCTCTTCCAAATAGTCTGCTCCCCCCACCCGCACCCATGCTATCCCGCTACTACACATGTCACACCATTCCCCTTCCCTTATACTAGGTTTACATCATTAGTGGTCTCTCTACTCCACATACAGACACTCCCTCTCACACACAAACACGTACATAAACACACATAGACACGCACAAACACTCATTTATCTGGATCCTCGTCTCTCCCCATATATATGTGTCTCCACGTTACACAACACAAAGCCCCATGTACATGTCTCTCTCTATCCTCCACACACATAGACACAAAGAATCTATTATCATTGCCTCAGTCTCTAGACATATCACACACGCACTCTCTCTCTCTCTCTCTCTCTCTCTCTCTCTCTCTCTCGCAAACACGCTCAACAAGGGTTTCCCCGTGAATAACTTACCGTCTATTCATCAACAGTCGTGGCAGTACGGCGAACACGAGATGTGAAAAAGAATAAATCTACACGTGCTTAGACCACCTAGTATGACTACTAGGACTAGAGCAAGCCAAAAAGCGCGCCGCCGTCACCCCTTCCTTATCGGCGACGGGAAAACCTTTGTTTTACACAGTCGAGAAGTCATTGTGCTAAGGCCCCACATGCTGAGGCGCTGAATAGAATGTAGATGCTAGTTTACGGAAACAAGTATTGATAATACGTTTGTATCTACATACTTATATTTGTTCTCTTATAAAAAACTGAGTTGGTGACGATGGTACGTGTGCCATCTTGCAATATAGACCGTCCAATCTATATCTAACGGATGGAAACTAAACTAAAAGATACCCACACCCCTCTCCACATTTGCAGACAAGGCCTTCCCTCGTTCATCCTTATCTCCAACAACCTCATTGTTGAGCAATTAAGAAAGGAAGCCTCTGGAACAAACTGGCCTGGTGGCCGCTGCCGGCGTCGTCAATCCCCATGCCTCCGCTCAGTCCGACCACCAATCACCACCACGCCCCACTCCTCTTCACCTTATCTCATATTTCTCGAGATATCATTAGTTTTTACACATGGGATTACTCTCGCATGGTTCAATCACAACAAGTGTTTTATAAAAAAATGCATCTTGATGTTCCGTGCAATGCATGGATCTTGCTAGTACTCCTACAGAAGACTAAGTTGGATCTTGCTAGTACTCCTACAGAAGACTAAGTTGGTGATGATGGTGTCTACCATCCGTCGTTTCTGACCATTAGATCTACATCTAATGACTGTGAGGTAAGTTGTTGCCTTTTCTCACCAACATCCCACTTGTCTACCAATTTGTAGAAAAACCCATAATTAGTATCTTAAAACCAACCACATCCCTCCCTGACCTCACCAAAACAGCCCAAGGAATATATTCTAATTGAAACATAATATATCTCTAGTGATATATGTATATCAAAATTAGAGTGTTTTGTATCAAGTTTGTGAATAAGTATTATTCTTACTATGATTCGTTGCAACGCACATAACATTGCTACTATTTCCAACCATGCATTTTTTCCTAGTATTCCATAGTTTTGAGTTTTCCATCAAGATATTAGTCACTCATGGTTGATATTTACTTTCAATCATGTACACATATGCACTATGTAACTAGCCATGCTTATCGGCTTCCAAAGCTTAACTTTCACTCCTACTTACAATATGTAGAGTATTTAACAAAAAACTACCACTTTCAACTAGCCCTAGGAAGAATCTATTGTACAAAAAATAGCAAAAACATACCCAAAATTTCTTAATCCACGCCAAAAACTACTACCTAGTACTCCTACCGATTAGGTTTGTTTAAACCCATTTATGACAGGGTTGGCCCACACGTCTGTGCTGACGGGGCAGCTTAAACCAACACATTTTGTTTGAATGTTGACACGAGGGACCCACATCTGACCTTCTATCCTGTTATTCCCCCTCAAATCATTATTTTTCCTGAACATTACTTCAAACAGTACTGATGCGTGTTCGTCGGTGGCGCCGGTGATGAGCGAGCTGGCTGCCGCTCCACCGGACGGGCCGGACGCTGCGCTGGCCTCTGCACGGGTTGGCAGGCTGGCCCGAGCGTGACTCACGAGCGAGCAAGCCGCCGCGTTGGCCTTCGCTCGAGCCAGATGGCTGGCCTTAGCGCGGCGCGCGCGAGCAAGCTGCCGCACCGCTGTGCCAATCTAGCTAGCAAACCTTGCAGACAAGCAGCTGGACAGAGCTATCTTGGCTAGCTAGCGGCCGCGAGCGCCGGACGAAGCTGTTATCCGGGCGGGCACAAGATGGGCTCCGCAGCACCAGCAGTTTTGACCTCGCCTTCTGCCTGCGGCGGTAGATGCATCCCATGGCCGAGGATGACTAGGTGGACGGTCCGGAGGTAGGAGGTCACTCGGGGATTTTTGTGTAGATTGACATGTAGGTCCCACAAGTCATAATGCCCGGTCGAATAAAAGGCATTGACTTAATGGGTGACATGGGCCCTGTCAGAGGTTAGAGTTATATTCTAACCCTGAACTAACTCTAACCAAAGTGGTGTTTGGATGACAGGGTTAAATTGACAACAAATGTATCCAAACAGGGCCATGGGTTGAAACGTGCACGGCACTTTGTAGAGTAGTCGTTTCTTGGTAGGGCTGGTTAGTAAGAGCATGTACAATGGTTGATAAGGTAGTCTTATCTTAAGTCTGCCACGTATGCAAGTGGTAGTAGTTTCTTGGCATTATTAGTGGTTTCTTGCATTATTAGGGGTTTCTTGTAAGGAACAATGTACTACTGGTGACAAAAGGCGATTCTAGGTTGCATCTCCAACGAGTACTACTAGTGGTCGCGGGAGTGTATACCTCGTTTTGTGGGTTCGATCCCGGCTGAACGCATGGCGGCCTTTTTTTAAATAGTAACTTCGCTACGAGCCAATATTTTACACGGGTAGTTTGAGTTTTGAAGTCAAACGGACGTGCGGCACCACAATCTAGGTGCACTGGATAGCCTAGCCACATGAACGGGTTTCCCTTCCCAGCATCCCGTGGCTCGCATGCTCTCCCTAGCCGCACCTTGCTTGCAGCTTCCTCATCATCTAGTAGCATATTTAAACTTGCGCCTCCCAATTAAGCCCGAGGAGCCGGAAAAGCCTGGTGGGGCATTGGGAACTGTGCAATATGGCACTGTATGTAAAGTGCTCTACTACTACTCTGTAGCTTGTGGCGTTGCACGCATGGACTTCACTCCATTATCGGCTCTACTATAAAAGAAATTCCTCTTGACGTGTTTTTTTAAACGGAGGCAAAAGCTTTTGTCCAATGAGCAGGTCAGTAATGGAGTTTGATCATGCAGTACTTATTTATTCCATTTCCACCCCGTAATTTCTCCGCTGTCCACCGTCTTTTATATAGGTCTGGGTCGGTGCCAACAAAAATTGGCTTGCATACCTCCGGCCGGATACCACCATCATTTTGCACAACATCCACAGCAGTGCGGCCGTTCCGGTAGACCCCTTCTCCACCATTAGGATCAGCCTTCCGGATTGGCTGGGCTTGAATACGTATGATGATGCCTACATGAGATTGAAGAAGATAGCAATTGTGGACCCGCCAACAAAGCAACCCGGCTACGACGATTACGATCTCATCGCGGTGTTCGACATAAGGATTGCCATCAATGCAAGAGGCAGTAACGGCAGAGGCTGGCGCATGTTGGCGGCGGGAGATTTGTACCACTACACGTTCGAAGACGCCGTGCGTCATCTAGGCCGCATCTTCACGGTGACAAGCCAGGTGACTTGTTTCATCTGGTTACCATCCTACAGTATGGGAGATTACAAACGGAATGCACAAACCATCATTTGCATCCCTAACGGTACTCCATTATTTTGCAGGGACCAGTCATCCCCCGATCAAAATAAGATCGCCGATCCTGGATGTGCATTTGCATCCGCGATTCGGTCTAACCTGGAACCTTGTAGCTGACTTTGGCATATGGGGATCAACTATCTTAGCAGTCGTTACCCATGGTACCACTGATGTGCAACATGGTCACACAATCTACCACGACCAGACCGTTACCATCTACCCAGGTATTCCATTTTTTAACCCTCTCACCTTCTCTTTCATTGTTGTACTAGTACTTACTAGTACTAGTAGGAGTACTTTTTACCTTGGAGGACGTGTATAGCTAGCTAGGCCCTTGAAGACTCTTTTTGAGAAGACTTGAGCCCACTAACTACCACCATGTCTTACTATCTCATCCATGTAGCCAAGAGTGGCTATATATAATAAGCCGGTTATTTTACTTCCTCTATACCGGAGTAGTACTATTTGCTGCACAGTATTACTGACCGCCATATTTGAGCACAACATTATTACGCATGGACCTTGACTATGTACGTCACCATGTGTCCAGATATGAGATGCCGCATGTACCAGATGAACGGCACCGAGTTCGACCCCCGTGATGCTACGTAGGTGCCGAGGAACACTCTTGGAGAGTACTCGCTTTTCATTGGGGACAGCTACCCCATTGTGAAGCGAATGCCACCTTCCGTGCACGACACGGAAGGCCTGCCGTTCATGAAGCATGGTTGTGTCTTCAGTGTGCACCGTCGGATGAACGACATGCTGGGACACGCTATCCCTGATTTATGCCACTTCAACTTGGATGAGTCTCCATCGTGTGGAACCGGACTAGAAATCTGCGACAATGATTCCCGTTGCCCACCGCTATGGATCGTGCCATCCATGAAGAACACCTGGGACTGGAACCTGGAGGAGGACATGTAGCCCATCTATAACGTGTAAGTGGAGTACGGTAAAATGTGAACGGTAGCGCTGCGAATATGTAGACTAGTCGTGCACAAATTTATCACACGAATTGGAGATGAACTTGTGTGGCATACAGACATTTGTCCTTTAGAATTTATTACTAGTAAATGTGTTATGTGTCAGTGCAAATTGTGTGGTTGTTGCATGATACGTCTCCAACGTATCTATAATTTTTGATTGTTCCATGCTATTATATTACCCGTTTTGGATGTTTATGGGCTTTACTTTACACATTTATATCAGTTTTGGGACTAACCTACTAACCGGAGGCCCAGCCCGTATTGCTGTTTTTTTGCCTATTTCAGTTTTTCAAAGAAAAGGAATATCAAACGGAGTCCAAATGGAATAAAACCTTCGGGAGCGTGATTTTTGGAACGAACGTGATTCAGAGGACTTGGAGTGCAAGTCAAGAAGTGTAACAGCCTGGATTTTGGCCCTTTCTTTTTTCCTTTGATTTATTTGGTTTTTGCTCTATTTTTCTTTTTGGAGTGGTTCTGTGGCCTTGCCACCTGGGAAATCATCCTCATTTCCTCCTCCCAAGTGGCTCATCATTCTCAAAACCTTACCAAGATCATGTCACTCCACTCCTTGACCAAACCCTAAAATCTTTTTCTAGGGAAAATTCCTTTTTCATTAAAGGAATAACCCTATCTGCCCTAGGTTGTGAAGCAACCTATATTTCTGTCCATCCAAAAATCCCCAAATAATTCTCATAATTCTTTTGGGTCATATATAGCTCAAATATGCCCAAACATTGCCTTGGCCAGTTCAAAAATAATTCCCTAATATTCCTTTTTCTATTCTGCCCTAAATGGCACTTTGTGAAGGAAGTGTCATTTATATTTTTCCTAGTGACTCCCAACCTTTTGGGGATGTTCTATGCCCAAATAATTTCCCCATGCACAAGTTCAAATTTATTTGCCTAGCCAATCTTCCTCAGTGAATTTCCAAAGTTTCTGTCAGAGAAAAGGCTTTGTGAAGGAAGTACTAGCTAGGAGTATCCAAATGAGTTGAACTTTTGCACACTCGTTAATATGCTCATATTAAACCCCTTCACACAATTTCAGCCCCATCCAATCATCTATGTGAGCACATGAGCAAATCTTTGATTCTGGCCTTATTTTCAGGTTGTGAAGCAAGTGTATTTTATATTGCTTCAAAAATCCTGATAAATTACCAGACAAGTATTCTACCTATAAAACATCTCTCCACCCGATTTGGCATCATTTCATTGATCCATTTGATCACCAAAATTATTCCAAGTTTCTGGACAAAAATGATGTTTGTGAATCAAGTACCAGTTTGGCTTTGCCAAATGGTATGAGACTTTGTGAGCATCTTCATATGCCCAAATGACCAAGCCTTGCCCAATTTTACCTCAAGTTGACACTCCATGTGAGTGCACCATCATGATCTAGTTTCTGGACCATTTTGGTCAGTTGTGAAGCAATTGCAGTAAATCTTAGTCCATTTCCCCTCAAACTCTCCAGGACTGTAGTCCTTCCTATTCTAAATACCCCAGACGTAACACTTGACACATAGCAGCCCCCTGTTGATCACACTGAGCTGATAAAGTTTACAACAGTAAACTTCAGAGCTCACTAACCTTTTAACCATAGCCGTTTTCACCAAACTACCACCGCAGTTGAAACCACCCTTTGAAGGACTTACCACTAGACAACATTGGCAAGCCATTTGGCTCTTCTTGATGCCAGTCTGCGTGGCGACCACCATTTTGGCATGCCATGAGCGCGCCCAGAATGGCTTCTTGCTCGGGCCCCTCCCCCTCTCGTCGGCTTCGCGCTCGTGATGATGTCCAGTAGATAGCCCTCGTCGTTGCCGTCCTCCTGGACCCCTCTCCCCCTTCGTCCGCTTGCTCAGCGTTGCTTGCCGCCGCGTGCCCACGGATGAATAGTAGCGTTTTGGATCCGTTCGTCGCCGTCGTCTTCCTCCCCGCGCCCCTTGGCCTCCTCTGCCCCGTGAGAGCCCACACTGCTCCTCCTACGTCGTTTACCTTTGAGTTCATGAGCGCGAGCACGCGTCCGCGGCGCCGGACACGCGTCCGCGGCGGTGACAGCTCGGCAGCTCCTCCCTGTGGCTATTTAAGGCCACCCCGAGCCCTTCCGAGCTCACCAGAAGCCTCGCCACCCTCCTCTCCCCCTGCCTGACCACTCACCTAAGCTTCTGGAGCTCTCCTCGACCCCCATGGCCGCAGTGCCTCTCGCCGGAGCCCGGCTAAATTCGTGGCAGCCGGTGCCCCTCCCTCCATTCTTTCACCACCAGAGGCCTCCCTGCTCCACCTCAAGCCTCCCCCACTCCTGGTTTCATCACCGGAGCGCCCGTGGCCGCGTGCCCCCAGGTCAATCATCGCTGCTACCCTCGGCCTCCGCGAGCCGCTGTCTCTCCAGGCCTCCCCAGCGCTTGCTGCTGCTCCAGGAGGGATCAACACTCCATTCCGCGCCCGCCGATGGTCCCAGCTCCACCGGGGACGGTCGGAGCTGCCCGGGCCATCGCAGGTGCCACACGGCCTCGCCTCTCCCCTGCTTCTGTCGAGAGGAAGAAGGAGACCAGCGGGAGGAGAGCAAGAAGCAGCACGGGCCCCACTTGTCAGCCACACAGGAGCCGGCCCCGCGTTGACCAGTCCATGCTGACGTGGATAAGTGGAAACGTATTCCGCGGAATACGTTTTTGCTGACCGAAAGCGTGTTTCTATTTTGCGCATCTGCCTTATCCACTCAGGGACCCGTCTGTGAATATATTTTTTATAGAAAAGTTCCTGAACTCCAATCATCCACAACTTTTCAACCGTAACTCCAAATGAGGTGAATCCAAAGCCCACTTCTTTGTTTCGTCGAGACCTTTCTGTTGGTGTCACTTTCATTATGTTTTGGCATACTGAAAATGACCATTATGCCCTTGCCCTTAATCAGCCCCCTTCGAGAGAGAATGATTTCCGGCGACTCTTTCCGCGAGCTTCTCGCACTTTCTCCTGGTGATTTCTTCCACCCCAGGCAAGTCACACCCTCCATTTGCATGATTGCAATGCAGGGACATGGTTTAACTTATTTGAACTTGTTTAAAATACTGTTTTAGCTACTTGTGATCTGTGCATGGCATTTTCTTAGAGTAGTATTTTGATCTTATGGTTGCCATGCTATTGTTTGGATTACTAGGAGTTATGTGTGTAGTATCATGTTGCTATTGTTGATATTATGTTTTCAAGTATTACTTTGGATATCATGCGACCTTTGGATTATTAGTGGTTAGTATGATTATTTTCATGATGCTAGTTGATGTTCTGTTGCTTGGAGTATTATTTTTGGAGATGATGGTTACATGTCGATCTTAGCTGGATAGTTGTATTCTTGTTATTGGAGTAGTACGATTATTGTTTTGGATTTATCATGATAGTAGTGTTATGCTATCCTCGGCGTATTTTGAGATGATGATATTATGCTTGGATTATTTGTTGGATATTGCTATGACTTGGATTATAGTTTGATGGTTGACATCGGAGTATCAGTTATCATGGTTATATTTTTGGGGATAAATTTTGTCAGTAAGTTGGTCAGGTGCCGCCAAATCGAACTTTTCCAGTGCAACCACATTTGCCGGTATGTGACGGCCCAAATGCGGTCTATTGTTGTGCCTCTCGCCGGTGCCTCTAACGAGGGAAGCTTAGGGGCGCGCGCTACCCTGATCAGGTAGGCGGACATTAGCCTTGTGTGCCCGTTGTTTGAGTTTTTGGATCCGTGTCCCCGTGTGGGACGGGCCACGACAGTGGATGATGTGTCTTGAGGTAGACACGGGGCCACCCATGACTTAGCCCAGTGGGGAGTGAGTCAGAGTGGCCGAGAGAATGTCATGGCAGTAGATCGGTTTTGTTGGAACGCCGTTGGTCTACCCGAATGGGAGTGCGAGGCCATGGGTTCTGTGGTGTGGGTACAGTGCGCTACCTCTGCAGAGTGTGTGTTTAATCTATCAATAGCCGCGTCCTCGGTCATGGGCATGGGTTCGTTCTAGGGTACACTGTTTGATCAACACTCACATGACGGAATGACTTATAGGTGATGGATATGTGGATATTTGGAGCAGTACAGATTGGCCAAGTATTGGTCATGGTTGTGATCGCTGTAAGGATCGCGGGCCATTTATTGGTCGGGTTGTGATCGCCGTAAGGATCACGGGCCATTCATTGGTCGGGTTGTGATCGCCATAAGGATCACGGTTACAGTTTGGTTTTGATCACAAGGTGATCGCTATGGTATATTGCTTGTCTGGTTAGCCAAGAGAGATATGGTTATGGAGGTCGGAGATGGTGATTTATCAGTATTGTAGTAGTTTCATATTATGCTTAGGAGTTGTTGTTATATCATGGTAGCTATTAATTTAATTAACCTGCTTAATGCTATGTTGTTGTCTTGCCTTGATGTTTTTGGTTGTTGTGAGCTTGCAAGTACATTCAATGTACTGACCTGGCGTGTCATGCTAGATTGCAGGTGATGTCGTGATTGCTTGATTGCTTGTCGTGGTTTCCGTTCGTGCGAGCTAGATCGTGTCCCAGCCAGAGTCCCTGCGGAGTGGCGTTTCACCACCTTCGCCACTGTTCCGCTGCTAGAAGATTCCCGCTGCTAAGAGTTGTTCCGCTGCTAGCATAGAGCAAGTGTAGTATCGTAGGCATAGTGTCGCCGTGCTGATGTGATTCTTTGTAACATCAGACCTTTGTATTTATTCTTGTAATAAGAGCTGATTTGTTCTATGTCAAGAAGTGCCATATTCCAGAGACTTCTCCTCGATCTCTGGGCTGGAATATGGGGCGTTCCGGTTTCTCTGAGCCGGGGTGCCACAGGCTTGGTATCAGAGCAGGTCTGGCTGTAGGACACCCTAGTTAGCGCGAGCGGTAGAAACCGATAGTATAGAGTCTGGTTTGTTTATTGCATTTGGTAGCTGCATTTGTTTGTTGCATAGCATGCATATAGCCTTAGTATTTGTGATAACGGTTTATCCGGTGAGTGTAGCTGGCATCGGTTCGGATCCACTACAGCTCAACCTTTGCATTTCTCCAGTTCCTTTTTCTTTCGGTGTTTGGTGTCATCTCTGTTCCAGCAGAGTGATGCCAAGTGATCCCGACACTGTTTGGCAAAATGGTGCTCAGGTATCGCACCGATGTCTTTCTTTCAGTCCCGTCTATCGTTTCGGTGATGGACATGTTTCTATCCCGGATCATTCTTTTGTCGTCTTGGCAACCCTTAATGATCTTAGTTATCAAGAAAGTGCAATGTCAGCAGCCTCAGTTTTTCCCTGCTATCCTATTTCTTGGACGAGTACGGATCTTTTTCCGTCCGCTTGATAATAATGTGGTTGCGACCTTCGTGTCCCACTACATGATTACCGAGTATGTCCTCGCCCCCGAGCTAGTTCAGGTTGCCACCTGGCTAAGCTAGCACTTGGTGTAGCGCTGTCTACACCAACTATTCCACACATTTATTCATCCTCGTGCACATCGTCACAGCATGCTAGATCGTAGAACCAGAGATCCCGCGAGATTTGTGTGCTTAAGTAGGCATGCATATTGTGTGACTAGCAGTAATATGTGACATTGATTATGTGTGAATTGTTTGTTGTTTTTGTTTAGTTGAGTTTTTTTTGCTTCTTTCTTTTGGGCCCCGGTGTTACATTTTTTCCCTATAAAGAATTGCTCATCCACTGACACCAGACTTTAAGAAGCAATAAGGATTTCAAATATTTTGAAGAAGCTCACCTAAACATTTTGGTCTACCCAGTCAACTGCATTATAGCATTAATATATGTTCAGAATACCAATGGTGTGTTGGATTGATTATCAGCATCGAGTCCCCGTCAGTGCAAAATCCTCACAACAGTTATAATCCAGCCAGCAGAAAGACAAGTCAGGTACAAGACCAATGATATATTTTTCGACGAAGGTATGGATCATATACAAAGCTTTGGCTCAGCAATGCATGATGCTTGAAATATGTTATCATCCGTAATAAAGTCAGAATATGATATGCTCAAGGAAGATAGTCGAACCATTTTTCTCATGCAAATAATCAGCCTCAGAATATTATGGGCATGTGTATGGATTCCAGTCTGCATATCAGTATGAAGTTTTGAATATAAGAAACCCAGTATTCTTCCACACGCTATCGGAAGAATTCATGATGCAAGGCTCCTCAACTTTTCCTCCTTATGTTATGTACTGAGCAATTTCCGGTCCATGATACCCAGTCTTTCACATCAAGACACCTCGGTAAAGGCTTCTGACAGATGGAAATGAATTTTTTTTCTCAACAAGCAAACCCGAGGAGAAGATTCTCACGTATGGAACTCAGGGTTCTCTAGCACAATAATCAGAGCAAGCTTCGTGTGTAAGCTATAGAGCCTTCTTCTGCAAGATAGCCAAGCAAAAGATTTGAGCAGAAGTTAACAAGCCTTCCTCAACAAGCTACTCGGATGGCTTCTCTCATAAGCCCCTCAGTCCGTGTCAGTACCACAATATTGCACCATCCTCCGAGATTATATGACGAGTTGCTGATGTATGGCGGTACCGCTCAAGGACCAGACTTGTAATAATTTTGTCAGAGGTAAGATTCAGTCAAAACATATGCCTACCGCAAGGATCGAGTGATCAGTGGCATATCCTTCTTATATATGGTGAGCATGTATCCCCAGTCACATCAGTAACTCATACGTGATGCGACAGTGATCCAACAGATATACCAAAGGAAAGTAAGGATTCAACAACCTCCCCAGTCAGGCAAAGGAAAATAAGCAGAGATACATCTCTCGAATTGCAAGGATCGACAAGATCTGGAGATGACCTCACAGAATCCACAGTCTTGACAATGGTCATCAAGGTCATTATTCCCGCAATTGACAAAGGAGATATCATAAAACCTTGTCACCTTCTTGTATGATTGGCCTCAACAATGTGCTCCGTACAGCTACAAACCCCGGGTATATGTCATATGTGTGCGAACACCGGTTAGAAGAACAAGCACAAGGAATAATGCACTAATCACATTCATGGTCATACGAAGAATCAAGGACATGTGTGACCGAGTTATTTTAGTAAGGTATCCTAACCAAGAAAATCAGGACCATAAAAAGGATGAGACTGACAGCAAAGCATGATGATTTTTGCACGACCATGAGGGTCCGGATTCCCAAGTCAGTTGAAAGCCATAATCCCATATGGATCCACAATGTCATACTCTCAGCGGCCTACTCTATTTACAAGGATTTTCATATCCCGCCGACCCGCTTGACATGGTTAGTGTGGAATATCCAAGTCTGTTCTGTCAGATCCAAGATTCCTTTGCAACCTCATCAGTCTGACTTCAGCGGCAGTGTTAAAGCATATCACCACCTATTACCACAAATGGGTAAATCAACCACATGAGAAAAATTCAAAAGCCATACAATCAGCTCAGAGCCAGTATACTCACCGACGAAATCAAGTACATGGTCAGTCTGTCAGGAAAAGCAGTTGTCCGTCAGCCCCTGTCGGGCCAGTCTCAAGATGTAAATAATCAAGGTTTGACACAGCTATAACTCCATACACCGATATATTGCTCACGACAGAAGGCAGTCAAATCTTTGGTACATATCTCATGATCGAGCCAAAGGCATAAATCAAGATATATCAGTGCCACCTGTGAGCAGTCAGATTCCATCAGGAGATGGCCATGATAATTCTCAGCATTTATTGAAACCAGAAGGCCTGCCTTTATTTGAAGCAACCCCATGACAGAAGTAAAAGGGTTTCATGACCAAAGGAAAATTTATGCTCAGGTCCATGGGATATCGCCGTAGACATGAGACAATTCATGGCAGTAAAAGGATTTGGTATATGAGCAAAGACCTGTCAGAATTTGTGGAAAGGTGAAACAAACCACCCCAGAGCAAGGTAAGTTGATCATCTGAAATTCTTGGGGGAACAATAAATAAAGGAAAAAGGATACCCAAGTTGGAGGCGGTGTCCTCAAGTCGTACTTGTTCCCTGAGCAACCAAATCTCGAGGACGAGATTTCTTTAAGGGGGAAAGGTTTTTAACAGCCTGTATTTTGGCCCTTTCTTTTTCCTTTGATTTATTTGGTTTTTGCTCTATTTTTCTTTTTGGAGTGGTTCTGTGGCCTTGCCACCTGGGAAATCATCCTCATTTCCTCCTCCCAAGTGGATCATCATTCTCAAAACCTTGCCAAGATCATGTCACTCCACTTCTTGACCAAACCCTAAAATCATTTTCTAGGGAAAATTCGTTTTTCATTAAAGGAATAACCCTATCTGCCCTAGGTTGTGAAGCAACCTATATTTATGTCCATCCAAAAATCCCCAAATAATTCTCATAATTCCTTTGGGTCATATATAGCTCAAATATGCCCAAACATTGCCTTGGCCAGTTCAAAAATAATTCCCCAGTATTCCTTTTTCTATTCTGCCCTAAATGGCACTTTGTGAAGGAAGTGTCATTTATAATTTTCCTAGTGACTCCCAACCTTTTTGGGCATGTTCTTATGTCCAAATAATTTCCCCATGGAAAAGTTCAAATTTAGTTGCCTAGCCAATCTTCCTCAGTGAATTTTCAAAGTTTCTGTCAGACAGAAGGCTTTGTGAAGGCAGTACTAGCTAGGAGTATCCAAATGAGTTGAACTTTTGCACACTCCTTAATATGCTCATATTAAAACTCTTCACCCATTTTTAGACCCATCCAATCATCTATGTGATCACAGGAGCAAATCTTTGATTCTGGCCTTATTTTCAGGTTGTGAAGCAAGTGTATTTTATATTGCTTCAAAAATCCTGATAAATTACGAGATCATTATTCTAACCGGAAAACATCTCTCCACCAATTTGGCATCATTTCATTGATCAATTTGATCACCAAAATTATTCCAAGTTTCTGGACAGAAATGATGTTTGTGAAGCAAGTACAAGTTTGGCTTTGCCAAATGGTATGAGACTTTGTGAGCATCTTCATATGCCCAAATGACCAAGCCTTGCCCAATTTTACCTCAAGTTGACACTCCATGTGAGTGCACATCATGATCTAGTTTCTGGACCATTTTGGTCAGTTGTGATGCAACTGCAGTAAATCTTGGACATTTCCCCTCAAACTCTCCAGGACTGTAGTCCTTCCTAGCCTAAATACCCCAGACATAACACTTGACACATAGCAGCCCCTGTTGATCACATTGAGTTGATAAAGTTTACTGCAGTAAACTTCAGAGCTCACTAACCTTTTAACCATAGCCGTTTTCACCAAACTACCACCATAGTGGAAACCACCGTTCGAAGGACTTACCACTAGACAACATTGGCAAGCCATTTGGCTCTTCTTGATGCCAGTCTGCGCGGCGACCACCATTTTGGCATGCCATGAGCGCGCCCAGAATGGCTTCTTGCTCGGGCCCCTCCCCCTCTCGTCGGCTTTGCGCTCGTGATGATGTCCAGTAGATAGCCCTAGTTGTCATCGTCCTCCTGGACCCCTCTCCCCCTCCATCCGCTTGCTCACCGATGCTCGCTGCCGCGTGCCCACGGACAAACAGTAGCGTTTTGAATCCGTTCGTCGCCGCCGTCTTCCTCCCTGCGCCCCTGATACGTCTCCAACGTATCTACTTTTCCAAACACTTTTGCCCTTGTTTTGGACTCTAACTTGCATGATTTGAATGAAGCTAACCCGGACTGAAGCTATTTTTAGCAGAACTGCCATGATGTTGTTTTATGTGGAGAAAGCAAAAGTTCTCGGAATGTCCTGAAAATCCAATAAGGGACTTTTTGGAAAATATAAAAAATACTGGCGAAAGAATCAAGACCAAGGGTCACACACCCTGTCCACGAGGGTGGGCGGCGCGCCCCCTCCCCCTGGGCACGTCCCCTGTCTCGTGGGCCCCCTGGACCTCCACCGACCTAAACTCCAACTCCATATATTCATGTTCGGGGAGAAAAAAATCAGAGAGAAAGTTTCATCGTGTTTTATGATACAGAGCCGCCGCCAAGCCCTAATCTCTCTCGGGAGGGCTGATCTGGAGTCCGTTCGGGGCTCATGAGAGGGGGATTCATCATCGTCGTCATCATCAACCATCCTCCATCACCAATTTCATGATGCTCACCGCCGTGCGTGAGTAATTCCATCGTAGGCTTGCTGGACAGTGATGGGTTGGATGAGATTTACCTTGTAATCATGTTAGTTTTGTTAGGGTTTGATCCCTAGTATCCACTATGTTCTGAGATTGATGTTGCTATGACTTTGCTATGCTTAATGCTTGTCACTAGGGCCCGAGTGCCATGATTTCAGATCTGAACCTATTATGTTTTCATGAATATATGTGTGTTCTTGATCCTATCTTGCAAGTCTATAGTCACCTATTATGTGTTATAATCCGACAACCCTGAAGTGACAATAATCGGGATACTTCTCGGTGATGACCATAGTTTCAGGAGTTCATGTATTCACTATGTGCTAATGCTTTGTTCCGGTTCTCTATTAAAAGGAGGCCTTAATATCCCTTAGTTTCCGTTAGGACCCCGCTGCCACGGGAGGGTAGGGCAAAAGATATCATGCAAGTTCTTTTCCATAAGCACGTATGACTATTTACGGAATACATGCCTACATTACATTGATGAACTAGAGCTAGTTCTGTGTCACCCTATGTTATAGCTATTACATGAGGAATCACATCCGGCATAATTATCCATCACTGATCCATTGCCTACGAGCTTTTCACATATTGTTCTTTGCTTATTTACTTTTCTGTTGCTACTGTTACAACTACTACAAAACCCAAAACATTACTTTTGCT
This sequence comes from Triticum dicoccoides, assembly GCF_002162155.2. Lineage (NCBI taxonomy): Eukaryota > Viridiplantae > Streptophyta > Magnoliopsida > Poales > Poaceae > Triticum > Triticum dicoccoides. The sequence goes on along the minus strand of NC_041381.1, from coordinate 408,075,480 downwards.
ACCATTACCTTTATTATCATACCACTTTGCTACTAAATACTTTGCTGCAGATACTAAGTTATCCAGGTGTGGTTGAATTGACAACTCAACTGCTAATACTCAAGAATATTCTTTGGCTCCACTTGTGTCGAATCAATAAATTTGGGTTAAATACTTTACCCTCGAAAGCTGTTGCGATCCCCTACACTTGTGGGTTATCAAGACTAATTTCTAGCGCCGTTGCCGGGGGCATAGCTCTATTCTCTGAGTCACTTGGGATTTATATCTGTTGATCACTATGAAGAACTTGAAAGACGACAGAACTACGATTTTCCCCTCAACTACGAGGGGAGGTAAGGAACTGCCGTCTAGCTCTGCACTAGATTCTCCTTCTGTTTTGAGTAAGCTTGCGACACCTAAACCCGCTACTGCTATGAACTCTGATATGTCGCATGTTATTGATGATGCCACTTCTGCTATGCATGATACTTATGATGAAACTACTTCTGTGAGTGATACTACTTTGCCATTAGGTGAATTTCTTGATGAACAACTTGCTAGAGTTAGGGGGAATGAAATTATTGAAGATGCTATTATTGATGATAGTGATGATGAAAATTCTCCCAATGATTATGAATTGCCTGTTGTTCCCGAGGGTTATGTTATGAATGAAGAAGCTGCTAGAGCTATCTTTGCTTGCAATGATAGATATGATCTTAAGAAATTATTAGCCAAATGGAAGCAACAGTCTGTTAATGCTATAATGAAACCTGACCCTGCTTTTGCTACTTCACCTATCTATGCTACTGATAAGGATTATGAATTCTCTGTTGATCCTGAAATTATTACTTTAGTTGAATCTGATCCTTTTTATGGCCTTGAATCTGAAACTGTTGTGGCACATCTTACCAAGTTGAATGATATAGCTACCCTGTTTACTCATGATGATAAATCTCACCATTTTTATATCCTTAAGATATTTCCGTTCTCATTAAAGGGTGATGCTAAGACTTGGTATAATTCTCTTGCTCCTAGTTGTGTGCGTAGTCCCCAAGATATGATTTATTACTTCTCTGCTAAATATTTCCCTGCTCATAAGAAACAAGCTGCCTTGCGGGAAATATATAATTTTGTGCAAATTAAAGAAGAGAGTCTCCCACAAGCTTGGGGGAGGCTTCTCCGATTACTTAATGCTTTGCCTGATCATCCTCTCAAGAAAAAGGAAATACTTGATATTTTTTATAATGGACTAACCGATGCTTCCAAGGACTACTTGGATAGTTGTGCTAGTTGTGTTTTCAGGGAAAGAACAGTCGACGAAGCTGAATTACTATTGAATAATATGTTGACTAATGAAAATAATTGGACTCTTCCTGAGCCAATTCCCGAGGAAATTCCTAAATCAATTAAACCAACTCCTGAACCTATTCCTAAACCCACTCCAAAGAAGAGAGGTGTTTTATTTCTTAGTCCTGAAGATATGCAAGAGGCAAAGAAATCAATGAAAGAAAAAGGTATTAAAGCTGAAGATGTTAAGAATTTACCACCTATTGAAGAAATACATGGTCTTAATACACCGCCTGTTGAAGAATCACATTGTCTTGATAACCCGACACAGGTAGTAAAGGTAAATTCTCTCTATAGATATGATAAAGTTGAAATCCCCTCTACTAAATTTCGTAGCCCATGCTTAGATGAATTTGATGACTTTATGGCTAGACAAGAAAGTTTTAATGCTTATGTTGGTAGAGAGTTAAAGAATAATGTTTTCGATATAGGGCGTGTGAGCGATAATATGGCTAGAGTTAAAGGTGAACTCAAACTCATTAGCAAATATACTTCTATGGTTGCTACTCAAGCTGAGCAAGTACTTAAAGCTCAAAATGATTTGCTGGATGAATTAAATAATAAAAATAACTTTGCTGTTAGGGTGGCTACTAGAACTAGTAGAATGACTCAGGAACCTTTGTATCCTGAAGGCCACCCTAAGAGAATTGAGCAAGATTCTCAGAGAAGTAATTTATAGGCACCTAGTTCTTCCAAAAAGAAGAAAAAGAAAAACGATAGGACTTTGCATGTTTCTAGTGAACCTACTGTAGACACACCTGAGAATCCCAATGATATTTCTATCTCTGATGCTGAAACACAATCAGGTGACGAACATGAACCTAGTGATAATGTTAATGATAATGTTCATGTTGATGCTCAACCTAGCAAAAACAATGAAGTAGAGATTGAACCTGTTGTTGATCTTGATAACCCACAATCAAAGAATCAACGTTATGATAAGAGAGATTTTGTTGCTAGGAAGCACGGTAGAGAAAGAGAACCATGGGTTCAGAAACCCATGCCTTTCCTCCTAAACCATCCAAGACAAAGGATGATGAGAATTTTGAGCGCTTTGCTGAAATGATTAGACCTATTTTCTTACGTATGCACTTAACTGATATGCTTAAAGTAAATCCTTATGCTAAGTATATGAAGGATATTATCACAAACAAAAGAAAGATACCGGAAGCTGAAATTTCCACCATGCTTGCTAATTACACTTTTAAGGGTGGAATACCAAAGAAACTTGGAGATCCGGGGGTACCAACTATACCATGCTCCATTAAAAGAAATTATGTTAGAACTGCTTTATGTGATCTTGGAGCCGGTGTTAGTGTTATGCCTCTCTCTTTATATCGTAGACTTGTATTGAATAAGTTGACACCTATTGAAATATCTTTGCGAATGGCTGATAAATCAACTGCTATACTTGTCGGTATTTGTGAGGATGTGCCTGTTTTGGTTGCAAATGTCACTATCTTAACGGACTTTGTCATTCTTGATATTCCCGAGAACGATAGTATGTCGATTATCCTTGGTAGACCTTTTTTGAATACTGCAGGGGCTGTTATTGATTGCGACAAAGGCAATGTCACTTTTCATGTTAATGGTAATGAGCATACGGTACACTTTCCAAGGAAACAATCTCAAGTTTGTAGCATCAATTCTATTGGAAAAGTTCCAACTATTATTATTGGAGGTTTTAAATTTCCTCTCCCTACTGTCAAGAGAAAGTATGATATTCTTATTGTTGGGGATTTTCATATCCCCGTCGAGGTAACTTTGTGTTATTCGAAATTTCTCCGGTTCCGTGTTATTCAGAATGAGTTTGTTAACTAGACTTGATCAACCTTGTTAGTGGATTCATTTTGATGATCACGAGATGGATGAAACTAGAAGGCACAACCTTCTGTACCCTCTTTTTACTTTCTGTTATTTAGAATAAATAAAGAAAAAATAGTGTTATCCATCTGTTTTCTGAATTATCCGTGCATTAAAAAATATCCCGAAAATAAAAGTGCTCCAAATGCCCTACAAATTTAGTATGATTTTTATGGAATATTTGAGGATTTTAGGCACTGAAATCACTGCAGGAGGGGCAAGCACCAGGCCACGAGAGTGGAGGGCGCGCCCACCCCCTGGGCACACCCCCTATCTCGTGGGCCCCTGGTGGCCCCCTCCACTTATGCCAGCAACCACACACTTCATATTCCACCCAAAAAAATCCCCATCGAGCTCAAGAACGAGTTCTAGCTCATTTTGCTGCGATTTTCGATCTCCTTGCTCAAAGCTCCATTCACAAAACTGCTTTGGGAGATTGTTGCTTGGTATGTGACTCCTCCATTGGTCCAATTAGTTTTTGTTCTAGTGCTTTATTCAGTGCAAATTTTTGCTGCATAGGTGACCATGTTCTTGAGCTTGCATGTTGAATTTATGAGGTCCCAAGCAATTCTAATGCATGATATAGGCTCTAGGCACTTGTAGGAGTAGTTGCTACCAATCTTGTCTAGTTTTATTCACTTTTATTTTGAAGTTACTAAAATTTCAGAAAATTTTAAGGAAACTTTTGAAGGGCTCTTCTAGCCAAGGCTCTCAGGAAAAACAAGCTAAAGAGAAGGAAAAAGCCAAGTATAATCTTCCTCGCTTAGCGGAAGTACGGTCGTGTGAATGGCCATGCGATGATTTCTTGAAAGAAGCTGGAATTCATGAAGATTTTTATCCTTTGATCGAGAACGCAGGCCTCACCGGTTTCCTCCACGACCAGATCGATCAGTACCTCTTACTCAGCAATACTTTCGTGCAATTTTTTTATTATTATCCTAAGAAGTCACCGCCTGCAGTATCATTTCATTTATATGATGAATTCAGAGAAATGTCTCTACGTAATTTTTGCGCGGTATGTAGGATACCTTATGAGGGAGAATTAGAGGAACCCCATCGTAAAGATGTGGATGGCTTTGTTAACACTATCGCTGTAGAGGAACCAAAGAAGGGTTCCGAGGCGAAAATCTCTAGCATACACTTTCCTGTTTTACGCTACTTTGCCATATTTGCTAGTAGATGCTTGATTGGTGGTGGAAATAGTGGAAACTTTAGTGTTCCTGATATTATCATTCTCCAACATGCCTTGCTTGGAGACAATAGTTTTAGTATGGGTGCCGTCGTTGCTAAACGGCTAGGCCTGATCGTACAAAAGGCCCCATATTTGGAGGTATCTATGCTTCATGTCTTGCTAGACATTTTCAGATACCTATTAGGGACCATGAGAAAGAGGAGACAAAATTGCCGCCTCACATTTTAGATTACAAGAGCATGGTAGCACACACGTTTATTGTTGACAACGAAGAGAAGATGCTCTTGTATAACCTTAGATTTAATAAGAAACACAATGAGACTATTATTTTGCCTGTGCCTCTGTTGTTTGATTTGATTGCAGATAATTTTCTTGTTACACCGAAAGCGGTGTACACTCATCGAGCCCAAGCATCCACTTCGGAACCTGAACCTGAGCTGGAACCTGCACTGGACCCTTATCGTGCATCATCTTTCCAGTGGGATTCGTAGATGACCAGCCAGTGGTATCCTGATTACACCTCCCAGTACACTGGGGAGAGTAGCGGCGGTCCTTGGTATTAGACCAGCTTAGGCCAAAAGCCTAAGCTTGGGGGAGTGCGTATTTCTCACCGACTTTACATTCATGTTCACACACTAGTTGTCGGTGCTCATACTCTTTCATTGTATTATCCATGTTAGTTTAATTTCTTTTTCTAGTTTTCTTCTTGTGTGTCTGATAAACCTTAAGAAAAAACCCAAAAAATAGTTAGCTTAAATTCCATGCTTGTAGTAGAATTAAAATGAAAACCCAAAAAGATTTCTAGTTCTTCTTCTTGGGAGCTTTCCCGTGTAAATAGTTTTATTCTCTTTTCTTTCCTTTGGGGGTCGAGAAGACCATATTGAAAATGTTTAGTGGCTCTCATATGCATGATTGTTTATTTAACTTAGTGCCCATATTACTTGTCTTCTCTCTTGAGTTGAATGCTTGCAGATTCCAGCTTAGTCCAAGGCACATGCACTCTTATTATTATACACATCGTTCGGTCGTGCAAGTGAAAGGCAATAATGACGATATATGATGGACTTATTGAGATGAGAAAAGCTGGTATGAACTCGACCTCTCTTGTTTTTGTAAATATGATGGGTTCATCATTTCTGATTCAGCTTATTATGAAATAAACATATTTGCAATGACATTTAGAGATTATAGTTGCTTGTGCCATGCTTGATTAGCTATGAGTTATAATGGTTTACCTTGCGTGCCAACATGCTATTTGAATGATTATGATGTGGTATGATGGGATGGTATCCTCCTTTGAATGAATTGAGTGACTCGACTTGGCACATGTTCACGCATGTAGTTGAAACAAATCAACATAGCTTTCATGATATTTATGTTCATGGTAGATTATATCCTACTCATGTTTGTATTCGGTGTAAATTAATTTTAATGCATGTTTATGACTGTTGTCGCTCTCTCAGTTGGTCGCTTCCCAGTCTTTTGCTAGCCTTCACCTGTACTAAGCGGGTATACTGCTTGTGCATCCAAACTCCATAAACCCCAAAGTTGTTCCATATGAGTCCACCGTACCTTCCTATATGCAGTATTTACCTGCCGTTCAAAGTAAATTTGTATGTGCCAAACTCCAAACCTTCAAATGAAATTCTGTTTTGTATGCTCGAGCAGCTCATGTTTCAACTAGGGCTGCCTATATCTTCCATGCTAGGTGGGTTATTCTCAAGAGGAGTGGACTCCGCTCCTCATTCACGAGAAAGGGCCGGTAACCGGGATGCCTAGTCCCAGGATCCAAAAGATCAAAGCAAATCAAAATAATTAAACAAAACTCCCCAAGGGCTGTTGTTAGTTGGAGGCACTCGTTGTTTCGAGCAAGCCATGGATTGATGCTTGTTGGTGGTTGGGGGAGTATAAACCTTTACCATTCTGTTTGGGAACTGCCTATAATGCATGTAGTATGGAAGATACAACCATCTCATAGTTGTTGCGTTGGCAGCAAAAGTATGCCGCTCAAAATGTTATTGAATCTCTATTTTAAAATCAAGCTCTAGCACCTCTACAAATCCCTGCTTCCCTCTGCGAAGGGCCTATCTATTTACTTTTATATTGAGTCATCATCCTTCTTATTAAAAAGCACCCGCTGGAGAGCACACAGTCATTTGCATTCATTACTATTGATTTATATTGGGTATGACTTGAGTGGATCTCTTTTACCATGAATTACAATGTTTAGTCAGTCCTTGATCTTTAAAGGTGCTTTGCATTTATGTTTTGCGGTCTCAGAAAGGGCTAGAGAGATACCATTTTGTTATATCATGTTATGATTGTTTTTAGAAAGTGTTGTCATCCGAGTTTTATTATTATGGCTCGCTAGCTGATTATGCTATTGATATGAGTAATTGTGAGACCTAAATGTTATTGTGAGTATGGTTAGTTCATAATATTTGCTGAACCTGAATGCTGGCTTTTCATGTTTACAACAACAAGAGCAAACAGAGTTTGTAAAAGTTTTTCTTTATCACTTTCAGTTTATCAACTGAATTGCTTGAGGACAAGCAAATGTTTAAGCTTGGGGGAGTTGATACGTCTCCAACATATCTACTTTTCCAAACACTTTTGCCCTTGTTTTGGACTCTAACTTGCATGATTTGAATGAAACTAACTCGGACTGACGTTGTTTTCAGCAGAACTGCCATGATGTTGTTTTATGTGTAGAAAGCAAAAGTTCTCGGAATGTCCTAAAAATCCACAAAGGGACTTTTTGGAAAATATAAAAAATACTGGCGAAAGAATCAAGACCAGGGGCCCCACACCTTGTCCACGAGGGTGGGGGGCGCGCCCCCTCCCCCTGGGCGCGCCCCCTGTCTCGTGGGCCCCCTGGACCTCCACCGACCTCAACTCCAACTCCATATATTCACGTTCGGGGAGAAAAAAATCAGAGAGAAAGTTTCATTGCATTTTACGATACGGAGCCACCGCCAAGCCCTAATCTCTCTCGGGAGGGCTGTTCCGGAGTCCGTTCGGGGCTCCGGAGAGGGGGATTCGTCGCCGTCGTCATCATCAACCATCCTCCATCACCAATTTCATGATGCTCACCGCCGTGCGTGAGTAATTCCATCGTAGGCTTGCTGGACGGTGATGGGTTGGATGAGATTTACCATGTAATCAAGTTAGTTTTGTTAGGGTTTGATCCCTAGTATCCACTATGTTATGAGATTGATGTTGCTATGACTTTGCTATGCTTAATGCTTGTCACTAGGGCCCGAGTGCCATGATTTCAGATCTGAACCTATTATGTTTTCATGAATATATGGGTGTTCTTGATCCTATCTTGCAAGTCTATAGTCACCTATTATGTGTTATGATCGACAACCCCGAAGTGACAATAATCGGGATACTTCTCGGTGATGACCATAGTTTGAGGAGTTCATGTATTCACTATGTGCTAATGCTTTGTTCCGGTTCTCTATTAAAAGGAGGCCTTAATATCCCTTAGTTTCTGTTAGGACCCCGCTGCCACGGGAGGGTAGGACAAAAGATGTCATGCAAGTTCTTTTCCATAAGCACGTATGACTATTTACGGAATACATGCCTACATTACATTGATGAACTGGAGCTAGTTCCGTGTCACCCTATGTTATAGCTATTACATGAGGAATCGCATCCGGCATAATTATCCATCACTGATCCATTGCCTACGAGCTTTCACATATTGTTCTTCACTTATTAACTTTTCCGTTGCTACTATTACAACTACTACAAAACCCAAAAACATTACTTTTGCTACCGTTACCTTTATTATCATACCACTTTGCTACTAAATACTTTGCTGCAGATACTAAGTTATCTAGGTGTGGTTGAATTGACAACTCAACTGCTAATACTCAAGAATATTCTTTGGTTCCCCTTTTGTCGAATCAACAAATTTGGGTTGAATACTTTACCCTCGAAAGTTGTTGCGACCCCCTACACTTGTGGGTTTTCAGCCCCCTTGGCCTCCTTTGCCCCGTGAGAGCCCCACTGCTCCTCCTATGCCATTTACCTCCGAGTTCATGCGCGCGAGCACGCGTCCACGGCACCGGACACCCGTCCGCGGCGGTGCCAGCTCGGCAGCTCCTCCCCGCGGCTATTTAAGGCCACCCCAAGCCCTTCCGAGCTCACCAGCAGCCTCGCCACCCTCCTCTCTCCCTTCATGCCCATTCACCTGAGCTTCTGGAGCTCTCCTCGACCCCCATGGCCGTAGTGCCTCTCGCCGGAGCCCGGCTAAATTCGTGGCAGCCGGTGCCCCTCCCTCCATTCTTTCACCACAAGAGGCCTCCCTGCTCCACCTCAAGCCTCCCCCACTCCTCATTTCATCACCAGAGTGCCCGTGGTCGCGTGCCCCAAGGTCAACCGTCGCCGCTGCCCTCGGCCTCCGCGAGCCGCTGTCTCTCCAGGCCTCCCCGGTGCCTGCTGCTGCTCCAGGAGGGAGCAACAGTCCGTTCCGCGCCCGCCGGTGGTCCCAGCTCCACCAGGGACGGTCGGAGCTGCCCGGGCCATCACCGGTGCCACACAGCCTCGCCTCTCTCCTGCTTTTGTCGAGAGGAAGAAGGATACCAGCAGGAGGAGAGAGAGAAGCAGCGCGGGCCCCACCTGTCAGCCACACAGGAGCCGACCCCGCGTTGATCAGTCCACACTGACATGGATAAGTGGAAACGTATTCCGCGGAATAGGTATGCTGACCGAAAGCGTGTTTCTATTTTGCGCCTCTGCCTTATCCACTCAGGGACCCGTCTGTGAATATCATTTTTACAGAAAAGTCCCTGAACTTCAATCATCCACAACTTTTCAACCGTTGCTCCAACTGAGGTGAATTCAAAGCCCACTTCTTCGTTTCGTCGAGCCCTTTCTGTTGGTGTCACTTTCATTATGTTTTGGTATACTGGAAATGACCATGATGCCCTTGCCCTTAATCAGCCCCTCCGAGAGACAACGATTTCCGACGACTCTTTCCGCAAGCTTCTCGCACTTTCTCCCGGTGATTTCTTCCACCCCAGGCAAGCCACACCCTCCATTTGCATGATTGCAATGCAGTGACATGGTTTAACTTATTTGAACTTGTTTAAAATATTGTTTTAGCTACTTGTGATCTGTGCATGGCATTTTCTTGGAGTAGTATTTTGATCTTGTGGTTGCCATGCTATTGTTTGAATTACTAGGAGTTATGTGTGCAGTATCATGTTGCTATTGGAGTATTAGTGGCTGGTATTATGATTGTTTCATGATGATATCTGTTAGTATGTTTTGGAGTATTACTTTGGATATCATGCGACCTTTGGATTATTAGTGGTTAGTATGATTATTTTCATGATGCTAGTTGATGTTCTGTTGCTTGGAGTATTCTTTTTGGAGATGATGGTTACATGTGGATCTTAGCTGGATAGCTGTATTCTTGTTATTGGAGTAGTAGGATTATTGTTTCGGATTTATCATGATAGTAGTGTTATGCTATCCTCGGAGTATTTTGAGATGATGATATTATGCTTGGATTATTTGTTGGATATTGCTATGACTTGGATTAAAGTTTGATGGTTGACATTGGAGTATCAGTTATCATGGTTATATTTTTGGGGATAAATTCCGTCAGTAAGTTGGTCAGGTGCCGTCGAATCGAACTTTTCCAGTGCAACCACATTTTCCGGTATGGGACGACCCTAATGCGGTCTATTGTCGTGCCTCTCGCCGGTGCCTCTAAAGAGGAAAGGTTATGGGCGCGCGCTACCCTGACCAGGTAGGCGGACATAACCCTTGTGTGCCCGTTGTTTGAGTTTTTGGATCCGTGTCCCCGTGTGGACGGGACACGACGGTGGTCGATGTGTCTTGAGGTAGACACGGGGCCACCCATGACTTAGCCAAGTGGGGAGTGAGTCGGAGTGGCCGGGAGAATGTCATGGCAGTAGATCGGTTTTGTTGGAACGCTGTTGGTCCACCCGAATGGGAGTGCGAGGCCATGGGTTCTGTGGTGTGGGTACAGTGCGCTACCTCTGCAGAGTGTGTGTTTAATCTATCGATAGTCGCGTCCTCGGTCATGGGCATGGGTTCGTACTAGGGTACACCGTTCGATCAACACTCACATGACGGAATGACTTACAGGTGATGGATATGTGGATATTTGGAGCAGTACAGATTGGCCAAGTATTGGTCGTGGTTGTGATCGCCGTAAGGATCACGGGCCATTTATTGGTCGGGTTGTGATCGCCGTAAGGATCACGGGCCATTCATTGGTCAGGTTGTGATCGCCGTAAGGATCACGGTTACAGTTTGGTTTTGATCACGAGGTGATCGCTATGGTATATTGCTTGTCCGGTTAGCCAAGAGAGATATGGTTATCGAGGTCGGAGATGGTGATTTATCAGTATTGTAGTAGTTTCATATTATGCTTAGGAGTTGCTATTATATCATGGTAGCTGTTAATTTAATTAACCTGCATAATGCTATGTTGTTGTCTTGCCTTGATGTTTTTGGTTGTTGTGAGCTTGCAAGTACATTCAATGTACTGACCTGGCGTGTCATGCCAGATTGCAGGTGATATCGTGATTGCTTGATTGCTTGTCATGGTTTCTGTTCGTGCGAGCTAGATCGTGTCCCAGCCAGAGTCCCTGCGGAGTGGAGTTTCACCACCTTCGTCGTTGTTCCGCTGCTAGAAGATTTCCGCTGCTAAGAGTTGTTCTGCTGCTAGCATAGAGAAAGTGTAGTATCGCAGGCGTCATGTCGCCGTGCTGATGTGATTCTTTGTAACATCAGACCTTTGTATTTATTCTTGTAATAAGAGCTGATTTGTTCTATGTCAAGCAGTGCCGTATTCCAGAGACTTCTCCTCGATCTCTGGGCTGGAATACGGGGCGTTCCGGTTTCTCTGAGTCGGGGTGCCACAAGAAGTAGCCGAGGCGGCCACGAGGGTGGAGGGCGCGCCCCCTATCTCGTGGGCCCCTCGGGTGGCCACCGACCTACTTCTTCCTCCTATATATACCCACGTACCCCGAAAACATCAGGGGAGACAACAAAAATCTATTTCCACCGTCATAACCTTCTGTATCCGTGAGATCCCATCTTGGAGCCTTCGCCGGCGCTCCGCCGGAGGGGGAATCGACCACGGAGGGCTTCTACATCAACACCATAGCCCCTCGGATGAGTTGTGAGTAGTTTACCATAGACCTTCGGGTCCATAGTTATTAGCTAGATGGCTTCTTCTCTCTTTTTGGATCTCAATACCATGTTCTCCTTGATCTTCTTGGAGATCTATTCGATGTAACTCTTTTTGTGGTGTGCTTGTCGAGACCCGTTGAATTGTGGGTTTATGATCAAGTTTATCTATGAGAAATATTTGAATCTCCTCTGAATTCTTTTATGTATGATTGAGTTGTCTTTGCAAGTCTCTTTGAATTATCAGTTTGGTTTGGCCTACTAGATTGCTCTTTCTTGCAATGGGAGAAGTGCTTAGCTTTGGGTTCAATCTTGCGGTGTCCTTTCCCAATGACAACAGGGGCAGCAAGGCACGTATTGTATTGTTGCCATCGAGGATAAAAAGATGGGGTTTATATCATATTGCATGAGTTTATCCCTGTACATCATGTCATCTTTCTTAATGCGTGACTCTGTTCTTATGAACTTAATACTCTGGATGCATGCTGGATAGCGGTCGATTTTTGGAGTAATAGTAGTAGATGCAGGCAGGAGTCGGTCTACTTATCACGGATGTGATGCCTATATACATGATCATGCCTAGATAATCTCATAATTATTCGCTTTTCTATCAATTGCTCGACAGTAATTTGTTCACCCACCGTAATACTTATGCTATCTTGAGAGAAGCCACTAGTGAAACCTATGGCCCTCGGGTCTATCTTTTATCATATAAGCTTTCAATCTACTTTTATTTGCATCTTTACTTTTCCAATCTATATCATAAAATACCAAAAATATATTTATCTTATCAAGCTATCTCTATCAGATCTCACTTTCGCAAGTGGCCATGAAGGGATTGACAACCCCTTTATGGCGTTGGTTGCGAGTTCTTTGTTTGTTTGTGTAGGTTCGTGGGACTTTTGAGGAGCCTCCTACTGGATTGATACCTTGGTTCTCAAAAACTGAGGGAAATACTTATGCTACTATTGCTGCATCATCCTTTCCTCTTCAAGGAAAACCAACGCAAGCTCAAGACGTAGCAAGAAGGATTTCTGGCGCCGTTGCCGGGGAGGTCTTCGCTCAAGTCAAGACATACCAAGTACCCATCACAAACTCATCTCCCTCGCATTTACATTATTTGCCATTTGCCTCTCATCTTCCTCTCCCCCACTTCACCCTTGCCGTTTTATTTGCCCTCTCTTTCCCAATCTCCTCTCTCTTTCACTTTTCTTTTTGTGTGCCTGTTTGTCCTTATGGCTTTGCCTAAGAATACCGACCTCCCTCTTAGAAGGTTGGAAGAGACTGAATCAAACGTTAGAAGTTTTATGACTTTACAATTTGAGCATAATAATTTCTTCAGAAAAGAGCTTAAAGAACAAAAAGGTTTTTTGGGGTTTATGAACAAGGAGCTTGATGATATGTCTAAGTAATTTTATGGGTTGAACTCTCAAATTACCTGGCTTGAAAATTCTATAGCCCAAATTTCTGATAAGCAAGTTACCTTAGACAATAAGATGGCTGCCAAACCAGAAAAGTTAGGTGAAAATAATGATGATCTTAAAATTATTGATGTGTCCCCTATTAGATCTTTGTTTTGCAATACGAATCTTAATAATAATGGGACTGGAGATGAGTCAACTTTAGTTAAAAGACGTCCCAATGATTTGTAGTTTTTAGATCTTGATGCTAAATTTGGTAATAGTGGGATTGGAGAGGTCAAGACATTAAATAGCATTGAACCCACTATCTTGGATTTCAAGGAATTTGATTATGATAATTGTTCTTTATAAGGTTGTATTTCCTTGTTGCAATCCGTTATGAATTCTCCTCATGCTTATAGTCAAAATAAAGCCTTTACCAAACATATTGTTGATGCCTTGATGCAATCTTTTGATGAAAAACTCAATTTGGAAGTTTCTATACCTAGAAAACTTAATGATGAGTGGGAACCTACTATAAAGATTAAAATTAAAGATCATGAGTGTTATGCCTTGTGTGATTTGGGTGATAGTGTTTCCACGATTCTGAAAACTTTATGTGATATTCTAGGTTTCCATGATCTTGATGATTGCTCTTTAAATTTTCACCTTGCGGATTCCACCATTAAAAAGCCAATGGGAAGGATCAATGTTGTTCCCATTGTTGCAAATAGAAATTTGGTGCCCGTAGATTTTATCGTTCTTGATATAGATTGCAATCTTTCTTGCCCTATTATTCTTGGTAGACCTTTCCTTAGAACGATTGGTGCGATTATTGATATGAAGGAAGGGAATATTAGATTTAAATTTCCATTAAGGAAAGGCATGGAGAACTTTCCAAGAAAGAAAATTAAATTACCTTATGAATCTATCATGCGAGCTACTTATGAATTGAGTGCCAAAGATGGCACTACTTAGATCTATCCTCGCTTTTATGCCTAGCTAGGGGCGTTAAACGATAGCGCTAGTTGGGAGGCAACCCAATTTTATTTGTGTTTTTTGTCTTTGTTTCTGTTTAGTAATAAATTTTGCTTCTAACTTCTGTTTAGATGTGTTTTTATGTTTTAATTAGTGTTTGTGCCAAGTAAAACCTATAGGATAACCTATGGTGATAGTTAATTTGATTCTGTTGAAAAACAAAAACTTTGCACGCACGAATTTAGTTTGTTTAAATCACAGGAACGTGATTTTGTGTTGATTATTTTTTATGTAGATCAATAGACAAATTGTACAGGACTTCCTATTTTGGTAGGTTTTTAGAGTTCCAGAAGTATTCGTGGGTTACCGATTGCTACAGACTGTTCTGTTTTTGACAGATTCTGTTTTTCGTGTGTTGTTTGCTTATTTTGATGCATCTATGGCTAGTATTAAGTGGTATAAACCATAGAGAACTTGGAATACAGTATGTTTAACACCAATATAAATAAAGAATGAGTTCATTACAGTGCCTTATGTGGTGGTTTTACTTTCTTTCACTAACGGAGCTTATGAGATTTCCTGTTGAGTTTTGTGTTGTGAAGTTTTCAAGTTTTGGGTAAAGATTTGATGGACTATGGAATAAGGAGTGGCAAAAGCCTAAGCTTGGGGATGCCCATGGCAGCCCAATATATTCAAGAATATCCAAAAGCCTAAGCTTGGGGATGCCCCCGGAAGGCATCCCCTCTTTTGTCTTCGTTCATTGGTAACTTTACTTAGAGCTATATTTTTATTCGCCACATGATATGTGTTTTGCTTGGAGCGTCTTGTATGATATTAGTATTTGCTTTTTAGTTTTCCACAATATTACACACCTTTTGGGAGAATCCCACTTGATTAGAATTTATTAGAATACTCTATGTGCTTCACTTATATCTTTTGAGCTAGATAGTTTTTGCTCTAGTGCTTCACTTATATCTTTTAGAGCACGACGGTGGCTTAATTTTGTAGAAATTGTTAGTCTCTCATGCTTCACTTATATTATTTTGAGAGTCTCTTGGAACAGCATGGTATTTGCTATGGTTATAAAATTGGTCCTAGAATGGTAGGCATCCAAGTTGGGTATAATAAAAACTATCATAGGAAGTGAATTGGATGCTATGATCAATTTGATACTTGATAATTGTTTTGAGATATGGAGGTAGTGATATTAAAGTCATGGTAGTTGGGTGATTATGAATTTAAAGAATGCTTGTGTTGAAGTTAGCAAGTCCCGTAGCATGCACGTATGGTTAAAGTTGTGTAACAAATTTGAAACATGAGGTGTCCTTGGATTGTGCATCCTTATGAGTGGCGGTCGGGGACGAGCTATGGTCTTTTCCTACCAATATATCCCCCTAGGAGCATGCGCGTGGTGCTTGGTTTTTGATGACTTGTAGATTTTTGCAATAAGTATATGAGTTCTTTTGACTAATGCTGAGTCCATGGATTATACACACTTTTACCTTTCCATCATTGCTAGCCTCTTCGGTACCGCGCATTGCCCTTTCTCACCTTGAGAGTTGGTGCAAACTTCGCCGGTGCATCCAAACCCCGTGGTACGATACGCTCTATCACACATAAACCTCCTTATATCTTCCTCAAAACAGCCACCATACCTACCTATTATGGCATTTCCATAGCCATTCCAAGATATATTGCCATGCAACTTTCCACTGTTCCGTTTATCATCATGACATGCATTACTATTGTCATATTGCCATTGCATGATCATGTAGTTGACATCGTATTTGTGGCAAAGCCACCATGCATAATTTTTTATACATGTCACTCTTGATTTATTGCCCTTCCCGGTACACCGCCGGAGGCATTCATATAGAGTCATATCTTGTTCTAGTTTTGAGTTGTAATTCATGAGTTGTAAATCAATAAAAGTGTGATGATCATCATTATTAGAGCATTGTCCCCAAAAATAAAAAAAAGACCAAAAAGGAAAAAAAAGAAAGGCCAAAGAAAAAAAAAGGAAAAGAAGAAAGGCCAAAAAGAAAAAAAGAAAGGCCCAAAAAAAAGAAAATAAAGAAAATAAAGAAAAAGGGGGCAATGTTACTATCTCTTTTCCACACTTGTGCTTCAAAGTAGCACCATGTTCTTCATATAGCGAGTCTCATATGTTGTCACTTTCATATACTAGTGGGAATTTTTCATTATAGAACTTGGCTTGTACATTCCTACGATGGGCTTCCTCAAAATGCCTTAGGTCTTCGTGAGCAAGCAAGTTGGATGCACACCCACTAGTTTTCTTTTGTTGAGCTTTTCATACATTTATAGCTCTAGTGCATCCGTTGCATGGCAATCCCTACTCCTCATGTTGACATCAATTGATGGGCATCTCCATAGCCCGTTGATTATCCTCGTCAATGTGAGACTTTCTCCTTTTTTTGCCTTCTCCACACAATCCCCATCATCATATTCTATTCCACCCATAGTGTTATATCCATGGCTCACGCTCATGTATTGCGTGAAAGTTGAAAAGAGTTTGAGATTATTTAAGTACGAAACAATTGCTTGGCTTGTCATCGGGGGTGTATAATTTGGGAGCATTTTTGTGTGACGAAAATGAAGCATAGCTTAACTATATGATTTTGTAGGGATGAACATTCTTAAGCCATGTTATTTTGAGAAGACATGATTGCTTTGATTAGTATGCTTGAAGTATTACTATTTCTTATGTCAATATGAACTTTTATTTTGAATCATTTGGATCTGAACATTCATGCCACAATAAAGAAAATTACATTGAGAATTATGCTAGGTAGCATTCCACATCAAAAATTCTGTTTTTATCATTTACCTACTCGAGGACGAGCAGGAATTAAGCTTGGGGATGCTTGATACGTCTCCAACATATCTATAATTTTTTATTGTTCCATGCTATTATATTACCCGTTTTGGATGTTTATGGGCTTTACTTTACACATTTATATCATTTTTGGGACTAACCTACTAACGGGAGGCCAGCCCGTATTGCTATTTTTTTGCCTATTTCAGTTTTTCGAAGAAAAGGAATATCAAACAGAGTCCAAACGGAATGAAACCTTCGGGAGCATGATTTTTGGAACGAACGTGATCCAGAGGACTTGGAGTGCAAGTCAAGAAGCAGCCAAGGCATCCACGAGAGGACTTGGAGCACAACGCCTACAGGGCGCGCCCCCTATCTCGTGGGCCCCTTGGGCACCCACCGACCTACTTCTTCCTCCTATATATACCCATGTACCCCTAAAACATCAGGGGAGCCAACAAAAATCTATTTCCACCGCCGTAACCTTCTGTATCCGTGAGATCCCATCTTGGAGCCTTCGCCGGCGCTCCGCCGGAGGGGGAATCGACCATGGAGGGCTTCTACATCAACACATAGCCCCTCCGATGAGTTGTGAGTAGTTTACCATAGACCTTCGGGTCCATAGTTATTAGCTAGATGGCTTCTTCTCTCTTTTTGGATCTCAATACCATGTTCTCCTTGATCTTCTTGGAGATCTATTCGATGTAACTCTTTTTGTGGTGTGCTTGTCGAGATCCGATGAATTGTGGATTTATGATCAAGTTTATCTATGAGAAATATTTGAATCTCCTCTGAATTCTTTTATGTATGATTGAGTTATCTTTGCAAGTCTCTTTGAATTATCAGTTTGGTTTGGCCTACCAGATTGATCTTTCTTGCAATGGGAGAAGTGCTTAGCTTTGGGTTCAATCTTGCGGTGTCCTTTCCCAATGATAACAGGGGCAGCAAGGCACGTATTGTATTGTTGCCATCGAGGATAAAAATATGGGCCTTATATCATATTGCATGAGTTTATCCCTGTACATCATGTCATCTTTCTTAATGCGTGACTCTGTTCTTATGAACTTAATACTCTAGATGCATGCTAGATAGCGGTCGATTTGTGGAGTAATAGTAGTAGATGCAGGCAGGAGTCGGTCTACTTGTCACGGATGTGATGCCTATATACATGATCATGCCTAGATAATCTCATAATTATTCGCTTTTCTATCAATTGCTCGACAGTAATTTGTTCACCCACCGTAATACTTATGCTATCTTGAGAGAAGCCACTAGTGAAACCTATGGCCCCCGGGTCTATCTTTTATCATATAAGCTTTCAATCTACTTTTATTTGCATCTTTACTTTTCCAATCTATATCATAAAATACCAAATATATATTTATCTTATTCTTATCATACTATCTCTATCAGATCTCACTTTCGCAAGTGGCCGTGAAGGGATTGACAACCCTTTATTGCGTTGGTTGTGAGTTCTTTATTTGTTTGTGTAGGTTCGTGGGACTTTTGAGGAGCCTCCTACTGGATTGATACCTTGGTTCTCAAAAACTGAGGGAAATACTTGCGCTAATATTGATGCATCACCCTTTCCTCTTCAAGGAAAACCAATGCAAGCTCAAGACGTAGCATTGCACGGGCTCCAACACGCTCTTTGAGAAAAAAACTGGCACAACTTTGGATATACACGACGTGGCAGCATCATACAGTAGCATCATTCGCTATAGTTGTAGTACACTCCTACGAGGATGACAACTCCTATAAAACCTTGCGCTTGGCTCTTTGCCTCTTCGGGAGGTTCAACAGTTCGTACTCGTGTGAACCTTGCACTTGGCTCTTCGTCTCTTCGGAAGGTCCAACAATGATGATACTACAGTACAATATGCTTCTGGCAATCTGACACCGATTGAACTGCTGCACGTCCACCGCAAGGGCGAGGGAGAGGGAGAGGGAGAAGGAGAGGGCGCTGTAGTCAAAACCCTCTTCTCGTCCTGCGAACCACCGCGCGCGTGGGCGAGGGAGAGGTGTAGTAAGCAAGCTTCTCCTTGTTCGACGAGTTGACGGGACACATCAAAGCAGTACCAGTACTAATCCATAATGTATCCTTTCCAGTTAATATGGCTTAATTTGAAACGAGAAAAATACACTGCGGTCAACGTATGTAACAATACGCTCTTTACGATCACTATATATAGTTGTGCGGTGATTATACGATCACTAGCTCATCGTAGAGCATCGTATTGCACCCTACTGACCAGACACATAGTCGACGTGGCACTTTGTTGGCTGGTTAAATTGTCACCTGGTTTCTGGGTCCCACCTGTCAGTTGGTAGAGCAAAGAAATCAATTAAACAAAACTTTACTCAGACGCGACAGGAGTCCAACCCTTGCGCGCGAACCACCCTGGCTATGTAGTGCATGCACGTGTACTCCCTCGGTCTTCCAACAAAGAGTGTACATCGGCTAAAAAACAAAGAGTGTAGTACATCTACACTTCCAATGCATTTAGCCTTTAATCTAAATCGATATTGATTGACTAATGCACCAACTTGTGCTCTAGGTATAGGCTACATGTCTATCCTTAATTACAGCATGCAACGGCCTTCATTTAATCTTCTTCTCTCAATGGTCGCATGCACACATAAGTCTGCTACTTTTGGGCGTTAATTATGCCCTGGTCAATGTGTAAATCTCTAAATGTGCAATCTTTCATGGACGTAGGGAGTAGGTTGAGCACTTGAGCGTGAGCGTGTGTTGCGTCGTGTGTTGTGTGCCGCATGGGTGCGTGAGTGTTCCGTGCGTCCATGTGTACGTGTGAGTGTTGCATGCGTGCATGCGTGCATGGGGCTTACTCCCTCCCATTGACATGTTCATATTTCAAGCTTCCTCTGTTCCCTCCATATGGTGATACTCCCTCTGTTCCCAAATATGGAGTATTGGTCTTTCTAGATATTTCAACAAGTCACTACGTACGAAGCAAAATGAGTGAAGTGAGCGTAGAGGCATAGGGATACTGTAGAAAGGAAGTCTTCGCAGTCCATTATTCCCCATCTCGGTCAGAGAGAACTATTCAATTAGTCTTCGCAGTGAAGTGACAATACACGCTGCAGCAGATGGGACACTTAATTAATAAGTTGAACCAACGTGTTGGTGTTACTAAATCAGCCTTACCCAGTACTGCCATCATGTTTGCCAGTATAGCATGCTTCCGCAAATACGCCTACGCACCTCTGTCCTCCATTAACTGACATATGGTCCCTCTTGTGGTAGACCCACATGTCATCGGTGTAACTATTTACACTCTGAAGCACGGTATATTCTGGTAGTAGTACTAGTAGAATTGAGATTTAATGCACTTTCTTCCCCGTCTTCCACTCTTCTTCCTCCTCTCTTCTTATTCCTTCTCTCTTCCCCATTGTCGGCCGCACACCATTTACCCCCGCTCACTGCTCGCCCGTTCGCGCCATCTTCCTTGGTAGCTCGCGCGTACCATATCCCCCCGCTCACTGCTCGGCCACACGAGGAGAAGCTTCTTTGCTCGCCCGCCCGAATCCACTTCCCCGATGGCTCGCAGGCACCGAAAACCCCAATGGTAGAACCGACTGACACGCAGAGCCGTGATTGGAATTCTCTCCTCGATGTTCTCTTGGAGCAGATTTGTAATCGTATGGACCTACTCAGCACCGTCCGTCTGGCCGCATGCTCGGTGTCTTTGTACCGTCTACTCGTCTGCAACCGGCCGACTCTTTTCAAGACACCCGGCTTGCTGATGCCCGATCCTCGCAGGTGGCCCAGACACCAACTTGATGATCCTATGGAGGTTGTCGTGCTGCCCCTCGACATGCTACCACTACCCGGCCACCTGTCCTTCATGCCCGACCACTACTGGGCGGGCATGAAGGCCAACTGGATCGTCCTCATCGACCAATCCGGTAGCCCATGGCGTCTCGTGGATATCTACAGCCAGCGAGAGATCACCCTTCCATCATTGGATACCATCGCCATCGAGCCTCGCGGCCCACCGGACACTCCTGCCTACTACGCACGAGACGCGTCAAGCTTTTGGCTCGACCTCTGTTTGCTGAAAGTTGTAATCTGCGAAGTTCCCACACCATCAGAAGACTACATGGATTACAAGCTCATTGCCTTGTTCAACATGGGATTAGTCTATCTGGAATCCGGTCGCCATACGTGGTTATGGCTCATCGTCAATCCTGTTGAGGCAACATTTCTGTCTGATGCTATAGTGCATGATGGCATCGTTTACGCGTAGATTGGCTGCCTATACTGGTGGAAGCTATCATCGTGTAATTGTTCTATCTCATCTCATCTTTACCGACTGCCTATTCATTGTTACAAATTTAGAATAGATAGTATGCCTATAACCACATCATTGCTATATGTTCCTCTCATTTCCTAAATTTTTATGACCACACATTTTATTGTTAGAGTTGATATGAGAACAATTGGCGTCTAATGACTGTTAGAATAGATATTGTGAGCATAACATCATGATTGCTATATGTTACTCTCATTTCCAAAAAAATTATAACAACGCATGTTATTGCTTAGAGTTGATATGAGAACAGTAGTAGTAAATGCTATGGTAGAATATGAGTAGGCTCTGTCATAGCTGTTTTCCTCTCATTGTCACATGATGTTTGAACCATGACATATTGCTAGAATATGAAAGCCATTTGCTTATTTATTTAACTTGGGGTATGATTATGACTACGGCATTGCAATTCTCTGTCTATGATATGTGTCACTGTTATAATAATCTTAATTCCACACATACTCTGAACATGATTGTTTATTTTTGGCCTTTGGTCTCCAATTTGAATTGTTGAAGCAGACGCAAATGCGCTGGCCTTCATGATTCCAGGACCTGGAATCATACCAGCCGATGGGTGGTGGTTTATCGCTCGTTTAGCTGACGGCGGTCATTTTGATGCTCATTTGCACGTACCAAATTTACCAAACCATTACATCAAACCACATGCAGTACAATGCATGGGGAGTTTGTGACATTGATGGCTATGGTTGCTTCGTGTTCGAGAAAGATCCCAACTCCGTTGGGCCAGGCGTATTCAACTGTAGGCGGGTTTACAGCCTCGACAACCACTCCATGTTCCTCGGGCTCAATTATCCGATCATCCAACCAATCATCGATCATATCACTGGCGATGATTACCATGCTATGCAACTTCCATTCGCGAGGGGGGACTGTGTTTACACATCATACCATGGGTTTGATGAATCACCATATCCAGAGATTCGTCGACACAACTTGTTGCCAGATAATCTTCAGTGTGTGAAAGGCATCAAGCTTCCATGCGATGGATGGCTTTTGCAAACCCGACATGCAGCGATGTGGTTCATGCCAATAGCAAATATGCACAACTTTATTCGTACTGATATCTGGACTGAGCCATGTATTCTGCTGCTGTAGCACGACCCTCTTTTGTTGGATATTATGTACTGTTGTTAGTTTGAAGCACTCTTCTGGTTTAAAGGATAGATACCTTCCTGGGATCAAGTGCATTCTAACTCACCTGCGTAGGATGTACTGATAATAACACCCCTTAAGACCTTATTCCGCTAACAGTAGCCTTATTCTGCCAACACCTGACTACACAGCCAGTCGACGCTAATGATACGAAATGAAAGAAAAGCAAGTCAACCCCCGGCCGAAAACCACCCCACCTCCTCCCACCATTGCCCAAACTCCCCACCTTCTCCGGCACGTTCCATCCCACCCGAGCTGCCGCACCGCCATACCTCTCCCCATCCACCTTCCTCCGCCACCCCACCACTGCAACCCGCAAGCCGGACCAGCCCAGCCTCCTTCCGCCAGTGCGGCTCGCCCCGCCGAGCTCCACCTCGCTGGCGCCTAGATCCGGCGAGGCCCAAGGCATCCCCAGCCACATGGAGTCCCGGGGACGGGTCCGATCCGGCAACCGCCACCGACATGCCTCCCGGCAATGGATCTGGGTCAGCAACCACCCCCCTGCGCGGCCACGACCCGCACATCTTCCCTTGCATCTCCCACATCCCGAACACACCCGCACCTCCCACCCCCGCACCATCCATGGTAATCCCCTCCACCTTCTTCCGCCACTGCCTCGGCCGGTAGCCAAATCTCCGGGGATTCCCTCTACTTTCTTCTGACCCGGCAGGCCACTGCCTTGCCCATGCCCAGTACGCCACGCTCCACTGCCAATGGAACCCACCTTCGGATCCGGTGATCCCCGGCGACGCGAATCGCACACCACCGCTATTGTATGCAGATCCGCCGGATCTCGGGCTCCACTCCCTTCCCCCAACCTCCTCCCTCGATGGTGGTCAACCTCGGCCACCAACACGTCCAAGGCTGTGGGGGAATAGCGGCAACCGGCAGCGATAAGGGGCCGTGCTGCGCGGCGCAGGTGGTCGGTGGCGGAGAGGGCCAGATCCATCGTGCCCCGAAAGGAGCTCACCGCCGGCATCTGGCAGCGTGATTCATCCTTCGTCTTCGCCAACCGGATGCGTGTCGCCTTCGTCGGATCCGACCGCAGATGCCGGCCCCTCTACACCTTGGTGCCCGGCGCGGGCACGGACTGTAGCCCCATCCCGTGCCACCTCCCTCATCCCCGGATCCACCAGCACCTCCCCCGCCCATGGCACGCCACGGTCAACAACGTCACCCCGCGGGTCAGAGTGATGTGGCCACCGATGAGCTCCGAGCGTCTTTCCCTCACAGCCCCCTTAATGCTCTCTCTCCCCCTTGATTTGTCTACACCAGAGCAGCTGCAGCGTTAGTGCACCATCAGATCTAGCGCTGACGGCCATGAGCAGTGAGAGGAGTAGAGGAGGTGATGTAGGGTCGTTTTCCTTTGTCAATTCAGTGCAATTTCTTTGTTTGCTGCAGTTGATTCACAAATTGGGTGCGGTTCATTTTTTTGCTATTTTTTGCAGGAAGAAAAGGACTGCAACCGCGTGCAGTACATCACCCCGTGCGGGATCCGTGCCATGGTGATTTTTTGAGTCATATTGCATTTTACTTGCTTGAGCTAGCGGTTCGTCAGTCACATTCCATGCAGTGCATTGCCATGTTTTTGCAATGCGTTGGCATGTCCTTTCCAGTGAAGCACCATCTATTTTTCCATGCAGTGCATTGGCATGTTTTTGCAGTGCGTTGGCATGTTCTTTCCTGGGAAGCACCATCTATTTTTGTGACGATTTTGTGTCTTCTTTGTATGTTCAGTGCACTACAGTTTAGGGCACCTCGTGCGGTTCAAAAACGTGGGCTTGCAATGCATTAGCTCATCCTGTGACGAAGAAAACAAGTGTCTCGTATGCTGAATTTGGTGTCTCGTGTGTATTGTTTGTGTAAAAAGAATGATGTTTCATTACCTCTCTGTATGAAGTGCAATTTGTTTCGTGTGTATCAAAATTTAGTCGACTACATCAACACCTGCAGTGCATTTGGTCCTCGAATGTGGTTCAGTTTTTAGAGTGATGTAGTTCACTTGTGCGAACATGAAAGTGCTAAAAATTTAACGAAACAAAAAAGATAGTAATGCAGTTCATTTCGATATATGTCGCGGTTCATTTGCTTCGTCTGTGCGGTCCACTCTTGTTCACGATTTATTTTTGAAAAAAGACAACAAAAACTCATACGAGATAAAATTACATCCGAGAAAACAAATTATGAAGTTCACTTGACTGTCTGATGCAGTGCGGTTTTCCGTCTGAAGCAGTGCGATCAGCCGTACGATGTGGTTCATCCCATAAGTGCAAAAAGATTATTACGGAAGCGGAAAAACATAATGCGGTTCACGTCGTGATAGTGTTGTGGTTCATTTACACCCGATGTGAAGTGCACTCTACTTTCTCATCCTTGAAAAAAAATTAGGTTTGAATAAGAGAAACCATGCAGTTCTCTTACTGGTCTAATGCAGTGCGGTTTTTCGTCCGTTGCAGTGCGGTTTTCAGTCGGATGAAGTACCGCACGTCGATTTGGGTGTTGCGAAAAACAGTGTCCGCATTTCGGTAAATTCGAAATTCCTCTTAAACCGTAAAGAATTAGAGAGAGTATTCTACATGAAAATGTTGCGCCTCATCGATATCTTTCCAACTGCGTATTGTTTGAATCATTTCGACCAGCGGTTTGTGAAAATTTCACGAAAAACGGCCGCTGCCACTGGTCGTCCGCCGCATGATTTTCAAAATTAACTTAAAACCATAAGGAATCTCAAAAACATTTCAACATATGAAAGTTGTGCCTTGTCCATAGCTTTCCAATGACATATTACATGCCTCGTTTTGACAAACTGTTCAAAAACTAGAGCGAAAACAGTACCGTAACTTGCAAAAATTTCAAAAAAACGTAATTCCGCGATTTAGTAAATTTGAAACTGCTCTTAAACCGTAACGAATTAGAGAAAACAATACATATGAAAAAGATGCGCCTCGACGATATCTTTCCAACGGCGCATCATTTGCTTTATTCCGATGAGCGGTTTAGAAAAAATCAAAAAAATACGATTGCTGCCAATCGTTGTGGGCCGCACCGTTTTCAAAACTGCTCTTAAACCGCGAGGAATATCGAAAAGTGTTCAACATGTCGAAGTTGCGCCTAATCCATTGATTTCCAACAGTATATTATACGCCTCATTCCGATAAATGGTTAAACAACTAGAGCAAAAACAATACCGGAAAAACATGGCATGCAGTTTTTTTGCGACGGGAAGTTCACTTGCGTGAGTACCGCAGCACACTTGGTTTAAAAAATGACGTGCACTTGTGTTGAGCGTGCAGTGCGGAAGTGTTATCAGAATAGTTATTCTGCTAATATTAGCAGAATAGACCGGCTGTATATATATATGGTTAAAATGTGACACTAAATACGACTAGTAAGTAGTACAGTAGCAGTACTAGTATACGGTGGTCAAATTATTCATCATGTCCACACATTGAATTGACGTGACAACATGCTGCACGTGAGGTGACACAAGAATCCCGGCGGTGTGTTCATGTATTCTGGACTTCAGATTTGGAGTACCACTTATCAGTCGA
Source organism: Triticum dicoccoides (assembly GCF_002162155.2). Lineage (NCBI taxonomy): Eukaryota > Viridiplantae > Streptophyta > Magnoliopsida > Poales > Poaceae > Triticum > Triticum dicoccoides. The sequence continues at coordinate 408,049,648 of NC_041381.1, read as the reverse complement.
AATCTTTCATCATTCACTTAAAACAGTCGATTGATCATACATTGAGTACCATATAACTGAAATTAACCGATGGAAGTCGAAGAAGGATTGGCCGATGCTGCCGGCTGGCGTCAAGTTCAATCCCACAAATCAGGAGCTGATTGAGCCCCTTGAGGCCAAAGTGAGTGCTGACAGCGCGAGATCTCACCCTCTCATCGATTTGTTCATACCAACCATCGACAGCGAGCACGACATATGCTACACCCATCCCGAGAAACTTCCTGGTAAGACACCGATCGACCGTCTACTTGCACAAACATATTCCTTTGTTTATAGCTCTATTTTTCTTTTTAGACGCAAACCTGGTGAAGCAATTACAATTTCACAGTTAATAAAAAGTGAAACAAGTGACTGCAACATGCCAAAGATATTATGAAATTATCAACTACGTACACGAAAACCTGTATTCGATAATACTGCAGGTATCACACCGAGTGGCCTAAGCAAGCATTTCTTCCAGCGCAATTTCAGGGCGTTCAAAAGGGGCACGTGGACGCGTCGCAAGATATAGTCGGAGTGCGGCATGCACACGATGTGGCACAAGACCGGCATACCTTGCCGGTGATGGTCAACGCCCGGCAGACGGGCATCAAAAAGGTTCTGGTGCTGCACACCAACAAGAACTTCGACCAGCAGAGGACCAACTAGGTGATGCACCAGTACCACCTCGGGGACCTGGAGCAAGAGAAGGAGCAGGAGTTGGTCCTCTGCAAGATTTTCTACCAGACGAACACTAGGGCCAGGAGTAAAAAGATTATAAGTTAGTTTGGTATTGGTACTTATACTACCTTGTCGTCCGCAAGTTGGTATTGTTGTTAATGATTTTTTAGTATGATCTTGCATTTGCTTCCAACCATCATGCCGAGGGTCGACGTGGATATAAAGCTGAATCATTTGTTTCGAAACGAATTTTCAGGCACTTGATTTTTACTTGATGGGTAGCAGAAGCACCTGCCGTCCGAATTCCCAGTTCTCCAAAATTTTGGAAACAAGTGCATGCACTTATTATCACGATGAAAAAACAATATCCCTGCTGCATCCCAGTTATCAGTCTGTACTTGCAGAATTCTCTCGTTTATTGAGCACGTATATTGTTTTTTCAGGTCGAGCAAGTTTCAACTGGGTTGTAGACTGCCCACGCTTGGTTTTGTTTTTAACAGGCCCAGCCCGTGACGACAATGGGGTACAAATATCCAGCAGTTATCTACTGGCCTCTGGCCCGCCAGCGTTAGTTATATTTTGTCTTACAACATCCGCATGCAGTTTTTTTACTGAATCATACACACAACCCAGTTCTATTTTCCTCTTGAAACGCATGTCCTACATCCGTTTTCTAATCTCTACCTATAGTTTTACTAGTTCATATACACGTATCATTATATTGAAAATACATAAAATTTCCTTTTCATATTTACATCCTTATTTTTGTTGTTGTTTTCCCTCCCAACGCTGATTTTTTTTACCACTGGTTTTCCCTTAAACCAACTCAATTGCCCCACGTCTTATTTTCTTACAAAAACAAAACAATTTTTTAGCAAATCAATAAGTTCTTAAAAAAAGTTTATCATTTCGGGATTACAATAGTTCGGACTCCACCGAAATATGCAAAATAAGGTTGAACTTTTTGACCGTGGTCCTGGGCAGAAAATGGGCGGTAATAAATTACTTAAGAATTAGCAAATAGACTGCAAATTATTAAAAAATAGCAAATGGTCTCTATGTTGTCTGCCACAGATTTGGAGGCTGACTTGTGGGCCTACGAAGTTCATGCGTACACAAGGTTTCTCAAAAAAGAAACTTAGTCAACAATCGACTCTACCAGCGTCAGACCGTTAGATGTCAATCTAACGGCAATAGTGCTTCTTCAATCTGTGATCTTCCTGCCCAGCCGCCCAAACCAGCGCCATCGGAACCGCCGGCTTCCGCCTCAAATCGCCGGCTATGCTGCCGGGCAGGCCTCATGGCCCCATCATACTCGCATCCCTGGCCTGTCTATCCCTCTACTCACCCATACATCCTATTATTTTCTGGCGACGGCAGACGAACCAGTCAACCCTCGTACTCTCCATTGCGTGGGTAGGCACTGCCATGTCTTCCCCGGCTCCGTGTCGTTCCCCTCGTAGGCCTCGCCGTCATCCACCGCCCTGTTGCTCTCGGTGCGGCGCGGTCAATGTGGTCAACGAACGACATCCATCGGAAGTGGACTGTACATGGAGAGGCTGACAGCTGGGTCCACGGCCAAACACAAGGAAATGCCTCCTTATTACACGCAAAATAATGATTCCTCTACCTCACATCTGGGACCCGCCGGAAGGGCCTCTGTATTTCGCAAAAAAGTTTCCTCCACTGACAGGTCGGACCCACCAACTATATCTTCGCACGAAAGGAAGTTCCTTCTTATTGTGCACAAAAAAAATGAATACCCCCTGCCAGCTGGGACCCACCATAGTGGTAGGCTGACTTGTGGGCCTACTAAGTTGACGGGCACGGAGGGCTTTGTCAACTTAGTCAATATATGAACGATTCTAGCTCCAGTGACCGTACAATGTCCATCCAACGCCGTAGTGCTTCTTCAACATCTGATCTTCTTGCTCCAGCCGCTCAAAGCAGCACCGGTCGTGCCGCCTACTCCTGCCTCTCGTGGCCGGCTGTGCTACCGCGGAGGCCTCACCGCCCCTACTACTCCCACCGCTGGCCAGGCCATCCCTCCACTCACACACACCCCCTGTTATTCTGCAGCGACGGCAGCGTCACACCGTAGCCGAACCAGTGAATCCTCGTACTCCTCTCCGCGTGGGCATCCACTGCCGCGTCTTCCCCGGCTCCGTGTCGTCCCCTTCCTAGGCCTTGCAATCGTCCACCGCCGTGGTGCTCTCGGCGCGGCGTGGTCAATGTGGTCAACGACCGACTTCCATCAGAAGAGTACTGTACGTGAAGAGGCTGACAGCTGGGTCCACGACAGCCGCAAGGAAGTGCCTCCTTATTACGCGCAAAATAATTATTCCTCTACCTGACAGCAGGGACCCACCGGATGGGCCACCGTATTTCATGAAAAAATCATTTCCCCCTTACTGCTGGGACCCATCGGACGGGCCACCGTATTTCACGAAAAAAAGTTCCCCCTGCTATCAGCTCGGGCCCATCGGATGTGCCTCCTTATTACGCACAAAAAAATGAACACTCCCCCTGCTAGCTGGGACCCACCTTGGTGGGAGGCTGACTTGTGGGCCTACTAAGTTGATGGGGATGGAGGGCTTTGTCAACTTCGTCAATATGAACGATTCTAGCTACAGTGACCGTACGATGTCCATCCAACGGCTGTAGTGCTTCTTCAACCTCTGGTGTTCTTGCTCCAGCCGCCCAAACCAGCGCCGGTCGTGCCGCATGTTCCTGCCTTCTGTGGCTGGCTGTGCTGCCGCGGAGACCTCACCGCCCCCTACTATTCCCACCGCAGCGCTGCGGCGACGGCAGCCTCACACCGCAACCGGACTAGTGAACCCTCATACTCCTCTCCGCGCGGGCTTTCGCTACCGCGTCTTCCCCGGCTCTGCATTGTCCCCTTCTTAGGCCTCGCTGTTGTCCAGCGCCCTGGTGCTCTCGGTGCGGCGTGGTCAACGTGGTCAAGGAATGACTTCCATTGGACGTGGACTATACGTGGAGAGGCTGACAGCTGGGTCCACGGCCACAGCAAGGAAGTGCCTTCTTATTACGCAGAAAATAATGATTCTTCCATCTGACAGCAGGGACCCACCGAACGGGCCACCGTATTTCATGAAAAAATGTTTCCCCCCTGACTGCTAGGACCCACCAGCTACATCTTCGCATGCAAGGAAGTGCCTGACAGTCGGGACCCACCTGGTCGAAGCGTACATAGCATTGTCATTCTGGTCGCGAACATGTATGTACATACTGGTCGATATAGAGGCGCGCACGTGTCGTAGTAGAGGCGCGCACGTAGCATGTACACGTACATACAACGACCAAGGGTGCAAGAAAGAAAATACGGCCACGTATGTACATACAGACGGGGTCTCGAATGCCTACTCACGCATACGTACGACCAGGACTCGTGTACATGGCTGGGTCGGAAAGGAGAAACCGCGTCGTCGTCGTTTTCATGGGGAGGCAACGGAATGCGTCGTGTTCATCGGGAGGCAACGGAATGCATCATGTTCATCGGGAGGCAACAGAACGCATGGGAGCCAACCGGCTTGGACGGAACAACCGATGGAAACGAGGCCTAGCGTATCGCGCAACAGAGGAAACGACCTTGTGTTCGACCGGCCACGTTCGAAACGAGATCCTGTTCATCGGGAGGGGTCTGGTATACCGCAAAACGGAGGAAACGGACTTCTGTTGGACCTCCTACGGTCAAAACGGGGTCTTGTTGATCGGGAGGGGCGTGGCGTACCGCAAAAACGGAGGAAATGGACTTATGTTGGAGCGCTATGGTCGAAACGGGGGTCCTGTTCATCGGGAGGGGTGTGGCGTACCACAAAACGGGACACTGTTCATCTCCACCGTCGACCTCCTCCAGCCTCCACGGGCTACTGTTCATCCATCGTTGACCTCCTCCAGCCTCCACCCACGACTGTTCATCCACGGGTTCCTGTTCATCCAGCCTCCACCGTGCGCTACTCCACCGGCTACTGTTCAACCAGCCCTCTCCACGGGCTCCTGTTCAACCACCCCTTCACGGGCTACTCTCCATCCACTCCTCCACCATCTACTGTTCGTCCAGCCCTCTACGGGGTCGTCCTGTTCATGCAACCTCCACGGGGTCCTGTTCATCCATCCCCAACCGTCTCGATCGATCGGGGTCCTGTTCATCCAGAGGCAACACTACGGGGTCCTGTTCATCCACCCCCACCAGGAACTGTTCATCCAAACCCCCCAGCAATGCTCACTGTTCATCTAGAGGTAGCATCGATCGGCTTCAGTTAGCAACAGTAGCGAAGGAATCGCTCGATTGGGTTTAGTTAACAACCATCGATCAATTGCTCGGTTTCAGTAACGCATAGCCTGCAGTGCAATCGCTCGGGTTCAGTAACGCATAGCCTGCAGTGCAATCGCTTGGGTTCAGTAGACGAACGCCTCGCTCGGGTTCAGTTAGAGCCCAATGCCTCGCACCCACGCGCGTGCGTGTACGAGAGAAACATGCAAACCTCCGTGCATCGCTCGGCCCCGACGACCCACCGTAACCGGGAACACCCTGATATTTTCCTCGCCCTTGCTTCTACCATGGATTTTTTCTGTCATGGACGGCCCAAAGAATGTCATGCAGCTGCATCTCCGGCCCACCCAGGACGAAAAGCTCATTTTCTGTCATGATTTTTTGTCATAGAAGTAGGAGCCCACCACATCTATGATGATACCGGGTTTTGTCACAATTATCGTTACAGAAGTGTCATAAGTATGACAGAAATATTTTTGTTCGGCCCAAAATGTCACGGATGTGTCTTTTTTTGTAGTGATTGGATAGAGAGAATCAATGGCTTACATTCAAATTTATTCTCATAGTATATAATGGTATAGGAATGTGGACAGATTTGGTTGATTTTATATCGCTGAATAATATAAAATATTATGAGTGCGGACGCTCCACCACGAGGTTCGTTGCTCCTTCTTGGTCGTCGGGAATCTATGTTCTTCCACTCTTTTGTTTAAGACATGAGCTTTGTTCATCCTTTTGCCGACACACGGGACATCTAGCATCAAGGTGGACGTGTCATGCAAGAAATGGATATAAGAAGTGCGTAAGTGAGTCGTGCACTTCGATGGCACCTAGTACTACGCAATATTTTTTCTCTTCGATGGCACGTGAATAGTGCACGTACTCAATGATGAAGCACTGGATGGTAGCCATGGACACAGTCAGACCTTTTTGGAGAGAGTACTGAATAACTTTGATGTGTCCCATCAACTCGACGAGAAGCTTGCTTACTACGCCTTCTCCCTCGCCAACGCATGCGTGGTGGCTCGTAGCACGAGGAGAAACTTTTGCTTACAAGCGGTGGACGTGCAGTAGTTCATTTGGTGTCAGATTGCCAGAAGTACTACTGTAGTACCATCATTATTGTTCGACTTCCGGAAGAGGAGAAGAGCCAAGCGCAAGGTCACCTACTAACCTAGTACAGTACTAGTAGTATACTATAGCCAAAGCTGGTCCACCTTTTTAGAGCATGGTTAACTAATATAGGTGGCTCTTGCAGCGGCACATCATTTAGAGCAAGTACTCTCTTCATAGGAACAAAGGAAGTGAAAAAAAGGTTGGAGTGGATGATAGATTGCCAATTAAAACATGATTACATAGGGAAAAAATCCTATATCACTCTATCCTATGAATCAAACGACCAATGTAGGAAAATTATGAGGGGGGAGGGTCTCCCAAATAGTGTTCCTCGGCGCGCACCTAGCATCACGATGGTCGAACTTGGAGTCATTCATCTGGTACATGTCGCATCTCAAATCTGGACACAAGGTGACATACACCATCAAGGATAATGTTGTCCTCAAAGCCGGATGTACACGGTCAAGGTCCAATGTCAAGGGGGTAAGGGCGGATGCGACCTCTCACTGCGTCTGCCATTTGAACCGGCACGCCGACCGAGGGCGCCGCCCACTGCACTCCCAGCTGTAGCCGCCTCCTCGCCGCATTCAAAAACCTACATTTACTAGCAAGATGCCCATGCATTGCACGGAACATCAAGATGCATTTGTATGAGTAGTTTATCTTGTGGGAGAAAAGGATGAACGAGGGAAGGCATTATTTGCAAATGTGGAGAGGGATGTGGGTATCTTTTTGCAAAATTGCCATTGTTTCCTTCCTATCCGTCAAATATAAATTGGACGGCCTATATTGCAGGATGGCAGGCACACCATCATCACCAACTCTGTTTTTATAAGAGTAGAGATAGAGACACCCATGTGGAATGCGAGAAACCCACTCTGGCCAGACACGTCCGTTCAGGAGCAGGACGTCGGCCAAGCTCCTCCTTCCACCATTTTCTCCACTCTTTCGGCGGCATCCGACGAGCAGGAAGAGCAGTTCTCCAACATAAAAGCCATTTGGGTGGCCCGCCGAGCCTGGAAGTTACGAGTGAGGCAACTCGCTACTCCACCTACCTTGCTTAGCACATCGGAGGCAGTTGCCGCACTAAGACAACACGTGGTTCCACAGCTGGCCGCTCCAATACAGCTCTAGGAAGAGTGCCTACTTGCTCCATGCCGGCTTGTTGGTGAGCACGGCGGCACGGGCATTGCCGCAGCCCTCGACGCTGCCGCATCGTACAACGCCTCCAGTGCCTACGACTGCGCCATCCCCCGTCGACGCGTGCGTAGCCGCACCATGCAGGCAAAGAAAGAAGCCGCTGCGGATGTCGACGAGGTAACGGCTAGTACGTCCCCGCCCACCAACAACATCAAGGAGAAGTAGAACACGGGAGGCCGCCGCTGATTTTATTTGTGCAAATAGGGTTGTGTATCTCCATATGGTGTCTATTTGTGCAAACGGAAGCACAAACCTCAATTTTAGTGGAACCTACTGTCAGCTGACCTCACGGTGCTCCAGGTATTCCTACATTCATAACTAGGTAGAATGACTATGGCAAGATGAAATAACCTTATTCATGCGCTGACTTGCTGTTTGTAGTGTGGAACGAGCCTATCTTGTGTGGAGGAGCAAACAAGCACTGCAGCCATGCCGTCAACGCAAGATAAAAGGGTCTGAGTCATTGATGGCCTGGCCGGTGAGTAGGGGTCGTGCAAACGGCGGTGCATTATTTTGGTGGAACTGCATAAAAAATATATTGGGGTTAGTCGGACAAATTTTCTACAGCCACACAGAAGGAATTGCACTCATCGATTGGATAGAATTTCCTCCGTGCCATCATAGGAGATCCCAAGGTGGAAATCAACTAACCACCTATAAAGTTATGCATAGTCTTCCTCACGCAGGTCAGTATCCCCTTCATCCAGATGATCGTGTTTTGTCATGCCAAGCTATTGATATGTGCTACTGTTTTGGGACACCGTTTAAGTACAACGCCTTCCTCTCTTTTCACATTCAGGACAATGAAGATGATTTCAGTGGAACTGCACAAAATGGCCTGATGTTGAGTGATCTCTATTGCCTCCTCTGTTTGCTGCAATGTGTCAGCGTAAATAGCAAGATGAGCCAACATGCTCAAAGTGCACACAACATTGAGCAGAAAGAAGCATGCCCAGGAAATTAATGCGTGCGTAGGGAGGCCCTTTGCCCAGAGAAGCTTCGATCGTTTTTTCTTTATTTCTACACCTTCTGACATCTTTGTCTTGGTTATAGTCTTGTGAATCATTTAGATGTGTAAACATGCTGAACTTAAGTGCTTGTGAATGTTAGCTAGTATGCATACCGTATGTTGTGAAGCTTAGTAGCATGTCAACCTTTACAATCAATGTATATTGTGGGCATGTTGTTTGACCCCTCGTTTTGCCACGCTACAACCAATGTGAGTGTCTGCATGTAGTACACCATCCTCTAATTTGGTGGATGACAAGATGGCCTGAAAAGGAGCAATAACTTTTTTTAAGATGAAAAATGTTATAGATGAGGAGCCATAATTAAGATAGAGTCGTCTCTTTTTCACTTTTGAATGGGCAATAAGCTGGAGAGTGTCTCTAATGGGCTTCCTCTAGTGTTAAGGGCCTCCAGTACGAAAGACGGGCAACCGACTAGGCTGATACAAAAGCCTATCCATCTTAAAGCCCGTTTGTTTTTTGCGAGGAAAAGCCCATATTTCTTAAAGAGGGGGCGGTCCTAGAAAAAACCTCCTTCCTCCTTGCTTCCACTTATACTGCAGCTCGTTGGACTCTCCCGCTTCTGTCGCCCCCCAATTCCCCTCGCACCCTATCTTCCTCACTCGTACAGAAACACCCCGCTCATCTTCTTCCTCATTCGTACAGAAAATGCCTGCTCCTCTTCTTCCACTCCTACAGAAAACCCCAGCCCTCCTTCCCCACTCACACTGCCACTACGCTCGTCTCTGGCTACTCTGCTCAAACTCGTGAGCTCGTCGCGACGCCCACAAGGAAAATGGAGTCGTCTGGCCCCAGCGCCAAGAAGATGAGGCTTCTACCAGTGGTGACGCCGGTTGTAGATCCTACACCCGACAGCGCGGGGAGAAGCGGCGAGCCCCCCCCCCACCCAGATCTAAGGAACCCGTAGAATCTCCGGTGGACCACACCAGTGATCTCCCAGACGACATCCTTGGGGAGATCATCTCGCTTCTCCCCACCAAGGATTGCTGCGGCACACAACTCCTCTCAACTCGGTGGAGCCCTCTATGGCGCATCGCCCCCCTCAATCTCGACTGTCGTCAGATATCTGTGCTTCCTGAATTTTATCTCTTCAGAGCAATTGCCTCCTCTCACCAGTAGGGCCCCGTTCAATGCCTCTACATCCTGACATGCTACCTGCTGTCCGTACCTACATAGTGGATGCTTGGCTGACATCCCTTGAATTCGAAAAACTCCAGTAGTTTGAGTGCTACCATTACCACAAAAGTTTCATACCACAAACCGAACACCAAGAATTTGTGCCCACACCTCCGTTGTCCATCTCGTGGTTTTCCTCCTCTCTCCACACTGCCACCTTCGCCCGGTGCTATCTACCAGACGATCTGGTACAAATGCTTCAACTCCCACTATTAAAAAAACTTTCCCTTGTGGTGGTTTATCTGTCGGAGGCCTCACTGCACAGCATCATCCACTCCAGTTGCCCTGCCCTGGAGCGCTTGCTGATTGTTTTGTGAATAGAAATCTCTATCAGTTGTCTCCAAATAAAGTCGCCTCACCTTAAAAGCATTGGAATTTTTTTTGAAGGACAACAACTCATCATCAAATATGCCCCTTCACTTCAAAGGTTGCTCCTTGATAATTGTTATAAACCTTTGCAAATAACTGTCGTCTCTGCGCCCAAACTAGAGACCTTGGGTGTAATTCGTGATCCGTTTAATGATGACGACAAGTTGGTATTTGGCTCCTCACTTTTTTAGGTATCGTATGTTATCATCTACACATTTGTAATCATAAGCTTCATTTTCATTTGTGCGCATATGTTTTATATCATCTTGGAGTACACTTTGGGTACTAATATTATGTTATATGCTCAGCCAAGAGTTTGTCCATGGATAGCCTGTCAATGCTGCTGGATTCTGTCAAGATCTTATATATCGGAATGTTTAGTTACGATCTGAACATAATTATTGGCTTGCTGCGATGCTTTCGATGTCTGGAGAATTTATATATAGAGGTGATGATTTCATGCACATTGAAAGCCCGTATATATTGTACTAGAATTAACCGTTCAGATGTCTCTGTTTTGACATGCTCTTTTTTTAGACCTTAACTGTTTTCAATCTTCATGTCTACTTAGGCACTAACACATGGAGAAAAAAATATAACCAATCGGTGGCGTAATAAGCACCAGGATTTTCTCAATTCTCATGACATTCGTTTGAGGACAATAATAATTGAAGGATATGCATCCAACCAGGCAAACAAAAGCTTTGTCACATTTTTCCCGTTGAATGTGAGGTTACTATTGTCCATGAGGCTTAAGTTTTTCAACAAGAGATTTCTCACGGACGGACATGTTGAACAACAAAAAAAGAAGTTTCAGGTGGACAAATGGGCTTTTGAACATGCTCGACTTCTATTTACAACAACTTGTAGTCATCCTCCAATATTTTTTTTGCACAAGATGTTGATTTTATGGATCAGACCGATCCATTTGTTTGTGACTGCGGAAAAGAGTGGTTGCTTAGATGTTATTGCCATGTCCAATCTGCGTTTTGTCTAAATTTGATGAACAATTAGTCCTTGGGCTTTTTGTACCATTTGTAAGCTTGAGTTACATGTTGTTGCCCTCGTACTCAAAGCTGGTTCTAAGCCCCAGGTAGCCATGGCCTTGGCCTGGGGCGTGGTGGATTTTTTTTGAGAGGGAACAAATTATGTTCTCTTAAACTTGGGAAGCCATATCAGCATTCACCAAGACAGAAACGAAGTCTGGGGCAACATTCGCCCACACATGGAGGGGTTCAGCAGCACCCATAGCAAACTGGGCCAAAGCATGCGCCACATGGTTACAGTTCCGGGGACAAAACATGAATTCAGAGAAAACAAAAGAGGCATGGCACAGGCTTCTAGCTTCTCTAAAGAGAACTCCCAGCTCCGCAGCATCATAGTCCCGCCCTTTAAGTGCGGAAATCATTGTCAAACAGTCCGATTCAAAACTAATGCATTGTGCACACGTGTCAGCTGCCCCTTCAATAGCTCACATACAAGCGATCACTTCCGCGTGCAGTGCAGATCTTACATGGTTCATCTTGCCAGCAGCAGCCACCAGGAAATCACCAGTTTCGTCTTTCGCAATGAAACCCCACGCACCAGTCTCAGACTCCACATAAAAAGCAGCATCCATATTGATCTTGTTCAAGTTTGTAGCTGGAGAGATCCAAACATGGGGTTGTTGTAGCTGGGGCGTTTTCTGAATGTTCACCGAAGTGAAATCAGTCAAGTGTTTTGTGATGAAAGAACTGATTTCTGCTGCCATCTTCTGTACTTCACCTGCATTGGCTTTGCTCCACGACGTCCACCAGTCCCAAAGGAGCACAACAACGCGCAACTTCTTTTCTTGCTGCATAGCGCAAACATGGTGTATCATATCTTGATGATCTTGACACTTGTGTGGTGGATTTGTTCTTTGTTAACTATAGCGTACTGTAGTAGAAATGACACTATAGCTCATTGTAGTTGCATTGCTTGCCTGGGACAGAGGCTGAACCTAGCTCCGCTACTGCTAGTACTCCCTTTCGCCTACCACTACACTGTCGCATCTTCCACGGCTCCTGCTCATTCCCGTCCGAGGCCTCGCCGACGTTTTCCACCTTGGTTCGCTCAATGTGCCCCCCGCCATCTGGCGTTGTCAACATGGTCAACAACCAAGAGGAATCAGGAGATGACTGTACATGGAGAGGCTGATAGTAAGGGCCCACCAGGGTCATTGCATTACACAAGCAGGTGCCTCATTATTACAAGCCAAAAAAAATACTTCCTCCTAATTGTTTGACAACTAGGTCCCACGCCATTGTCAATGTAGTTAATAAACGAGAAAATTACACAACGATCGGATAACAACAAGGACCCAACAGCTCGCCCAGTTCTTTCTTAGTTTTAGAGACATAGCTCAACTGCGGGCTGTGCGGGGGCTGTGGCCCGTCTAGCCCACGCTTACGCTTTTGTTTAAGCACATGACGAGCCCAGTTGATATCTTTTTTATTTCTGAAAATGGCTAGCTTAGTTTTTTTGGAGAATACACAACCGAGGCCTACTTGCTTTTCTCAGCTCTGCTGGGCTACAAATCTTTCGAGACGAGGAGGGATGTAAGTGGTAAGAAATGGGCTTCCCCAGAAAATGGGCTATAAGTAGTAAGAAATGGGCTGTACATTTTTAAAGCAAAGACCGGAAATTACATTCAAATATTGTTTTTTCTGGATTTCTCTACTCTCATAAAAAGCACAAAATGGTGGAAGGAGGAGCTTCGCCGGTGTCCAGCTCTAGAATGGACGTGTGTGGCTGGAGTGGGTTTCTCGCATTCCACACGAGTTTCTCTATCTCTATCTCCATCTCTACTATAATAAAAAACAAAGTTGGTGATGATGGTGTGCTTGCCATCCTGCAATATAGGTCGTCCGATCTATATCTAACAGATAGGAAGGAAAATATGACAATTTACCCGCAACTCTCTCCACATTTGTGGATAAGGCCTTCCCTCGTTCATCCTTTTTCTCCCACAAGATAAACTACTCATACAAATGCATCTTGATGTTCCGTGCAACGCACGGGCATCTTGCTAGTCAAGATTTTAAATTTCAATCATTTTTTTGTGGAGATTTTTTTGAATTTTATTTTGATATAAGTTTTTAAAAATTATTTTTAACGTGACTCGAAGTTTCATGATTAAAAGAGTTCAGACCCCACCGAAATATGCAAAAATTCGTTGAATTTTTTGCAGTGCTCAGAATATGGTCTGTAATGCTAACAAAAAGAATATGGGCTTCAAAATATCCTTAAGAATTAGCAAATGGGATATAAATTATTGAAAATAATGGCTAATGGGTTGTATGTTGTTTTCCACAGATTTGGAGGCTGACTTCTGGGCCTACTTGGTTGACGATGACGCTGTCCTAAAAAAAATTTGACGCATACACAAGGCTTTGTCAACTTAGTCAAGAGAGAGCAGTGACTGTTGGATGTCCATCCAACGGCCGCCGTGCTTCTTCAATCTCTGATCTTCCTGCTCCAGCCTCCCAAACAAGCGCTGGCGGTACTGCCAGATCCCTCCTCCAGTGGCCGGCTGTGCTGCCACCAGGCCATCCCACTACCCACCTGCACATCCGTTATTTTCCGGCAACATCAGCCTCACGCCGCAGCCGACCAGTCAGCCGTCGTACTCCCCTCAGCATGGGCATTTGATGTTGTGGCTTCACCGGCTCTGGGTCGTTCCCTTCCTGGACCTCGGCCTCGTCCATCGCGTTTGTGCTCTCGGCGGCATGGTCAACAAACAACAGTCATTGGAAGAGGGATGTAAGTGGAGACGCTGACAGTAGGGACCCACACAAGCAAGTGCCTCCTTATTATGCCAAAATAGTGGGGCTTCTCCGGGTTGTTCCAGTCTAGGGCATCGCCGTCGTCCACCGCCCTGGTTCTCTCGGCGGCATGGTCAGCGTGGTCAACGAACGACATCCATCGGAAGACGAATGGACATGGAGAGGCTGACAGCTAGGTCCACGGCCGCACGTAAGGAAGTTCCTCCTTATTACGCGCAAAACAATGATCCTCCACCTGGCAGCTGGGACCCACCGGAAGGGCATCTGAATTTTCGAAAAAAGTTCCTCCCGCTGATAGATCAGACCCACCAGCTATATCTTCGCACGCAAGAAAGTGCCTCCTTATTACGCACAAAAAAAGAATTCCCCTTGCTAGCTGGGACCCACCATAGTGGGAGGCTGACTTGTGAGCCTACTAAGTTGACACGGACGGAGGGCTTTGTCAACTTAGTCAATATGAACGATTCGAGCTCTAGTGACCGTACGATGTCCATCCAACGGCCGTAGTGCTTTTTCAATCTCTTGTTTTCTTGCTCCAGCCGCCCAAACCAACACCGGTTGTGCCACCTGCTCCTGCTTCCCATGGCCGGGTGTGCCACCGTGGAGGCCTCACTGCCCCTACTACTCCCACCACTGGTCAGGCCATCCCTCTACTCACCCACACCCCCTGTTATTCTGCGGCGATAACAAGCTCACACCGGAGATGAACTAGTCAACCCTCGTACTCCTCTCCGCATGGGCATCCACTGCCGTGTCTTCCCCAGCTCCGTGTCGTCCCATTCCTAGGCCTCGCTGTCGTCCACGGCCTTGGTGCTCTCGGCACGGTGTGGTCAATGTGGTCAAGGAACGACTTCCATCAGAAGAGTACTGTACGTGGAGAGGTTGACAGCTGGGTCCACTACCACAGCAAGGAAGTGCAACCTTATTACGCGTAAAATAATTATTCCTCCACCTGACAGTGGGGACCCACCGAACGAGCCACCGTATTTCATGAAAAACCGTGACTGTTGGGACCCACCAGCTACATCTTCGCACGCAAGGAAGTGCGTCCATATTACAGGCAAAAAAATGGTTCTACCCCTGACAGCTGCGACCCACCAGCAATAACTTTGCACGCAAGGAAGTGTCTTCTTATCCTCCCTGACAGTCGGGACCCACCTGGTCGAAGCGTACTAGCGTTGTCATTCTGGTCGCAAATGTGTACGTACATACTGGTCAATCGGTCTGTCTGCAGGCTGCAGGGATGAACTGTGGCCGAGTAAGGAAGGGCACGTGTCGTAGTAGAGGCACAGATGTATCATGTCATGCAGTCCCGTCAATATCGTGTACACGTACGTACAACCAGGGTGCAAGAAAGTAAATACGGCCACGTACATACATATGGGCGGGGTCTCGAATGCCTACTCGCGCATATGTACGGCCAGGGCTCGTGTACATGGAGAGGCAGTGGAGAGCAGCGACGGTGTCCTGTTCATCGGTAGCCAACTGGCTGGGTCAGAACAGAGAAACTGCATCATCGTGTTCATCGAGAGGCAACGGAATGCATCGTGTTCATCGGGAGCCAACCGTCTTGGACGGAAGAGCCGAAACAAGGCCTGGCATATCGCAGAACGGAGGAAACGGCCTTCTATTCAACCGCCTATGATCGAAACGGGGTCCTGTTCACCGAGAGGGGTGTGGCGTACCGCAAAACGGAGGAAATAGACTTCTCTTCGACCTCCTATGGTCAAAACAGGGTCCTGTTGATCGGGAGGGGTGTGGCGTACTGCAAAATAGGAAACGGACTTCTCTTCGACCTCCTACGGTCGAAATGGGGGTCCTATTCATCGGGAGGGGTGTGGCATACCGCAAAACGGGACTCCACGGGCTACTGTTCATCCACCATCTACTGCCTCGCTCCAGCCTCCACGGGCTACTGTTCATCCACCGTCGACCTCCTCCAGCCTCCACCTACGACTGTTCATCCACGGCGTCTCCCTCCTTCCTCCACCAACTGTTAAATCGGGCGTATTGCACCCTGTCATGTAGAGCATTATATCAAAGTAGATGATATTTAAATGAGATAAGTTCAGGAGGTAGTTTAGGCTAGATCTTTGTGTTGTAAGTAAACCTATCTCCTCCTCTGTCTTTCTCCTCAAGATGTACTCAACCGAATCATGTATGCACTGTCAGGGTTGTTGCGCCCCTGCTATATAACACGCAACACGTCGCCCAAGCTAGGGTAAGACGTTTCTTCCAGTCACACATGGTAATCAGAGCCATACCTCTTCCCATCTAAGCTTTCCATGATTCCAATCTGTGCCTAGCCATGTCTTCGTCATCAGGCGCTATCTCCCAGCCTAGCCTGAATGGCCAGGTCACCGAGAAGATTTCCCACACAAACTATGTGCTATGGCGCACGCAGATCACGCCGCAACTGCATGGCGCCGGGGTCTTCGGCTACGTCGATGGCACCCTGCCAGAGGCGGCCAATCTCCTCACCACCAAGGAGAAGGATGGCAAGGAGACGTTCACACCCAACCCTCTCCACCCAATCTGGGTTAGGGAGGACCAACAGGTGCTTGGCTACCTACTGAGTAACCTCTCCAAGGAAGTCCTCATCACGGTAACCACGGTCACCACGGCGGCCGCGCTCTGGACGACTCCGGCGGCCATGTACTCGTCGCAGTCGTTGAGCTGCATCAACAATATCCGCACCTCCCTCATCAATGCCCCGAAGGGCAACCAGTCCGTCGCCTCCTACTTCGTCGTGATGAGCGGCCTTGCGGACGAACTCGCTGCGGCCGGCAAGCCGATCTAGGATGATGAACTCATCTCCTATATCCTTCATGGGTTGGAACAGAACTATCAGCCCCTCGCCTTGGCCCTCGATGTGCGTGTTACTCCTGCCTCCCTCGACGAGATCTTCTCCATGCTCAGCAACTTCGACCAACGCATGGCTCAGTTCCCCGGCTCTGGCGGTGGCGGCGGCTTCAAGTCATCTGCAAACGCTGCCTCTTGGGGTCGTGGTGGTGGTTCTGGCTACCGTGGCTCTTCCCGCGGCAAAGGGCAGTCCTCAGGTGGAGGGCACGTGGTGGCAGCGAAGGGCGCTTGAGCACCAGGGGTCATCGTGGCGGTGGCTCTGGCCGAGCTCGTGTGGACAGCCCTTGCTGTCAGATCTATGGAAAGCCGGGGCACACAACAAAAGATTGCTGGTACCACTACGATGAAGATGATGAAGACTCCAAAGACGAGGACAAGGTTGCCACCACTGCAGATGGCTTATATGGGGTCAACACAAACTGGTATGTCGATAGCGGTGCGACCAACCACATCACCAGTGAGCTTGAGAAGGTGACAATGAAGGAAAAATTACTGTGGCAAGGATCAGATCCATACTGCCAGCGGCGAAGGTATGCGGATATATCATGTTGGTCATTCAATTTTTAGTACCCCTAAACAAAAAATCCATCTTAGGAGAATTTTGCATGTCCCTAGTGCCGACAAGAATCTCCTCTCCATTGATAGAATTGCTATTGATAATCATGTCTTCCTCGAGTTTCATCCGTATTTCTTTTTGATCAAGGATCAGGCCATGAAGAAAATCCTCTATCGAGGTAGATGTGTTTGAGGGCTTTACCCATTGATTCCGGAGTGTAGAAGATTCAATAAACAAGCCTATGGTGTTGTCAAGCTTTCGTCAACATGATGGCACGATCATTTAGGACATGCTTCTTTTTCTCTAGTTGAAAAATTGCTTAGGAAAAATAACCTCCCATTTGTTGGTGAGCGTCATGTTGAAACTATTTGTGATTCTTGTCAATGAGCTAAGAGTCATCAGTTACCTCACCATGTATCTACTAGTGTCTCCGCACCCTTGCGATTAATCTTTTCTGATGTTTGGCGTCCTGCCCCTAGTTCTGTGGGTCGACACACCTATTATGTGAGTTTTATCAATAACTATGGCAAATTCTCTTGGATCTATCTACTTAAAAAAAGATCAGATGTTTTCCAAGTCTTTAAAAACTTTCAAGCTCTTATCGAACGCAATTTTGACAGCAAAATCATTGCTGTTCAATCC
>NC_041381.1:407985264-408031613 GCF_002162155.2 Triticum dicoccoides | reverse complement strand
TTCCCAAACTCTTGGCATCTCACACCATGTGTCATGCCCCCATGCTCACCAACAAAACGGCCCGGCCCAGCGTAAGCATCGCCACATTATCGAGGTTGGACTTGCTCTCTTAGCAGGAGCCTCCATGCCACTCAAGTTTTGGGAAGAAGCGTTCCTCACTGTCGTGCATATTATTAATATGCTTCCTAGTCGTGTCATTCACAATGAAACTCCGATAGAACGACTTCTTCATACCAAACCCGATTATAAGTCTCTTCGTGTGTTCGGTTGTGCCTGCTGGCCCAATCTCCGTCCATACAATAATCGCAAACTTATGTTTCGCTCCACACAATGTGTGTTCATTGGATATAGTGTCCAACACAAAGGAGTCAAATGCCTTGATGTCTCCATGGGTCGTGTCTATATTTCTCGTGACGTTGTCTTTGACAAAACCAAGTTCCCTTTTGCTGATCTCCATCCTAATACTGGTGCTCTCCTTCGCAAAGAAATTCTCCTTTTACCTTCACATCTCACCCGTATTGATCAAGGGGGAAATAGTATTGATGATCAACTATTGACTAATCCTATTGATAGTGTGCACGAGCATTGTGATGATACATGAGCAAACCGCGAAGAAAATGATAAAAACGGTGAAGAAAATGATGAAAACTATGCAAAGTTTGGGCCTCATTTTATGTGTCCCGAACCAGGAGGCAGATCCCCCTCGGGATCAGTTTCGCGGCAGAGAATAGAATCCCCCTCAGGATCTGTTGTCGCAGATGAACTAGGTGGACCAGGTACAGGCGCACGCGTGGCTGCCTCCGATCCCGCAGGCGATGCGTGGCGGTCTCCCACCAGCCGCAACGCGGCCCCAACCTCGTGCCAATCATCGCATGCCACTCGGCAACATGCAGCTTGCGCAGGCGACACTCGATTCGGCAGCCAACCCGTGCACTACAAGCAGCAGGTTCCAGGCTGCTCTGCTGGTGCGGGCCTTGACACAGGCGCGGGATCCCGTGTCGATCCGCCTGAGCACCCGACAGATGCAGACTCCCGAGCAGATTCACTGTCTTTGGAGAATGATGGGCCGGCCCATAGGCAGGATATTCTGTGGATTAGGCCAGTACTGAGGCGCAGCCATTGGCCACAGAAAACCTCACGCGGTGGCTGAAGAGGATCTCTCCTTGGGATCTGCGGCGGCTGCCATGTTTGCGCTGCCCACGGGATCCTCTATGGCCATAGAATCGCTCGGTTCATCACCTCGGTGTACACGTCTACAGAAAGGGGTAACGAAACCTGTAAATTACAAACACATAACCAAATATGGTATGATTTTCTCTAAAGATGAAGCAGGTGAACCTACTACAGTTCAAGAGGTCCTTCGTGATGAAAAATGGAAGAAAGCTATGAATGAAGAGTACATAGCACTCAAGAAAAATAACACATGGCACTTGGTTCCTCCACAAGAAGTTAAAAATCTGATTGACTACAAGTGGTTGTTTAGGATTAAAAGAAAATCTGATGGAACCATTGATCATTATAAGGCTAGGCTGGTTGCAAAAGGCTTCAAACAACGATATAGTATAGATTATGAGGACACCTTTAGTCCAGTCGTAAAAGCTGCCACTATTCGTCTTGTCTTGTCCATTGATGTATCCAAGGGTTGGAGTCTCAGACAGCTAGATGTACAGAATGCGTTCCTCCATGGTGTTCTAGAAGAGGAGGTGTATATGAAACAATCTCCTGGGTTTGAAAACAAAAATGCTCCCACTCATGTCTGCAAACTTGATAAAGCATTATATGGGTTGAAGCAAGACCCAAGAGCATGGTATGCCCGTCTCTGTCATAAAATGCAGGCACTTGATTTTGTTCCTTCAAAATCTGACACCTCATTATTCATGTACAACAAGTCCAACACATGCATATTTGTTCTCATTTATGTTGATGATATCACTACAAAAAAAATACACTTCCGTGATGATACGTGTTTGTCATAGTAGGTCGTGTTTTTTGTCATGCATGTACATCCATGACGATTTTATGACAGAATCAAGATAGTCATACCTGTGCTGTCATAGAAGTGTTTCATGACATTACCAAAATTATCATCACAGAAGTGTCCACTTCCATGACGATAAATCACGCGTCACAGAAGTGCTTTCGTCAAGGGTGACCGACACGTGGCATCCACCGTAAAGGAACGCCGTTAAGATATCGGGTCAGGTTTTGGATCCGATAACCCGTTAACAGCCCAGACCAATGGGGATTTTCCACGTGTAAAATCATCATTGGCCGCAGGAAACACGTGTTGCCTCACCGTTGGGACAGATGTCATCCACTCATTGAACAGGAGGCGCCTATGATAGGTCGACACGTGGCACTGTCCAACAGTGGCCCATTCTGTGGAAAAAGGCCGACCCAGTAAAAATTAGTAGGTCGGCCCATATAAGGCCTACTTGTGTCAGGTTCATTTAAGCCCATGGCCCATACGAGATGTGCCAATTCGGCCCATCAACGGCCCGTTAAAGATTTGACACCATTGCAGCCCATTGTCAGTTCGAGCCCGTTAACAACCCGCTATATATTTGGGCTCAATATCGGCCCGACGAGATTTAGGCCTGTTAATGGCCCATTCAATGGGTGGGCCAATTTTCAGGATGTACATCTTTCGGCCTTTTAGCGACCCGTTTAAATGTTGGGCTAATTTCCGGCCCGGTGTGTCTTTCAGCCTGTTGACGGCCCATAAATTTGATGGGCCATTTGTAGTCGGACCTGAGTTTCGGCCTTTTAGCGGCCCATTTTAGTGTTGGGCCAGTTTCTGGCCCAGTGTCACTTTCAGCCAGTTGATGGCCCATAAATCAGTTGGGCCATTTGTAGTTGGACCTGAGTTTTGTCCTTTTAGCGACCCATTTAAGTGTTGGGCCAATTCCCGGCCCTGTGTGCCTTTCAGCCTGTTAACGGACCATAAATGAGTTGGGCCATTTGTAGTCGGACCTTAGTTTTGGCCTTTTAACGGCCCATGCCCTTCATGGTCCAATACCATCCCGGTTTCTCTTTCGGCCTGCTAGAGGCCCACAACAAAGTTGGGCCATGTACAATACAACCTGACTTTCGGCCTCTTAGCGGCCCATGCTCTTCATGGTCTAGTACAAGCCCGCTTTCTCTTTCGGCCTGCTAAAGGCCTACAGTATAGTTGGGCCATATGTAGCACAAACTTAGTAACGGCCTGTTAACGACCCGTGAAATAAATTGGGCCCACCTGTTGCCCGCTTCGATGTCGGCCTATTAACGACCCGGGAGGTAAGAGGGCCGACCATTAACTTTCGGCCTAGTAACAGCCCATTAACTTAATGGGCCCACTAAAGTTCGTACATGTCTTTAGGCCAAATTAGATAATTTGAGCCCATTACGATGAGCGATTATGCACAGGACCAAAAAAGAACAAGCAAAGGTACGGCATACAGGGAATAACGTTGCACATCCAGCATATATTACAGGAAATTACATCCACTGGGCAATCAAAGATTGATGCCAGTGCAAATAAATGAGCAGAACCTAACCATCTACACCGTCACAATCTGCAACCTCAGCACAGATGACGCCCATAAGCATGTGGGCAAGTTCTTGCTGCTTTGCTACACTGTCTCTGAAAACATTGATCAGTTGTTGTGTCGCACAACTCTGCACCTCTGATCCATCCACCATTTCCATCATTGCTTCAGCCATTAATTGGTTCACAAACATACATTTATTCCGTTGCATTCAAGACAGAGGATATTGAACAGATTCAGATGGCGATTTTGGCAGGCTTGTATTACTGATAGTGGAGAGTGTCTCGACCACTGCATCATAACATAAATTAGGACGGGAACCAAACAGATTAATCATGAGTTATTTCCATATTACCTGGCCTAGATTTACTGGAAAGAAACAATGGGGTCGCCTTGCTATTTCCAGAGTTTGTCTTCTTATCTTCAGCAGCCTACACAAAATTAACACACTAGCATTGCTATCATTGGCCAAGTCAGATAATAGGAAAGCAACATTGACACGACGAACGTTTGGGCAACTATCCTACACCAAATTAACACAATATGGCACAGCTATCATCAACCAGGTAAGGTAATACGAAAGCAACATTGACACAATGAATAATGGGCAACCAGAGAAGCACTACAATTCAGTAATGTGCATGATATGAGATAGTACACTCATGCAGCGTAGTATGCAAAAATACCAGGAAGTTTTCCTTACAAAAATCAACATTGGCGCCTTTAACATTTTGCTATAACTAATTTTAGATCAGATAAAGGTTAGATTCACGTTGATTAACAAAATACATGCTGATGTAAAAATATAGTGATATACAACAGGTACTTACATCAGCATTGGAGCACAGAGAATTCCCGCAAGATATTTTCCTCGAATACGATCCCAATGGAGGAAGTCTTCTATCGTTTAACCTTACTTTCTAAAAGAGAGATGGGTAAGAAACATGTAAAAAATATGATCAGAATGCTATAAAATTTCATGATGCGAGGATATGCACATGCTTCTTAGAATGGAGTTGACATTCTTTTGCTGGACTGGAGCAGACTAGTTCGTTGGCCACTGGAATCTGCTTATTATCAGTGGGAGTTGGGTTTCTCTGTGCTGGAGCAGTATCTATGAAAAATGGAGTTGGTTTATTATCTCTTGGCTTTTGGATCTTTTGCAAAGACCTGGTTTGTAACCCTTCAGATTCTAACATAGCCGTCTTCCCCTTGCATGCCTTATATAGAAGAATGGTGATTCAGTTATAAAACATGCTACAACAAAGATGGAATAGGTACTGAAGAATAGATGGATGGGTCTAGGCGTATTTCAGTTCAAGATACATCCAGTTTTATCCATTTCTGTGACATGTAACCCAGACGGAGGGAGTATGATGTAAGAGCTAGGGATACGACATGACAACACAGTGAAAAAACACTGAATACCCACTGCAGAACCAAAGTATTCAAACCCACCGATATGAGATAGTACACTCATGCAGCTCAGGATGCAAAACTACCAGGCAGTTTTCCTTACAAAAATCAACATTGTGGCCTTTAGTCATACATTTTGCAACAACTAAATTTCGATCAGATAAAGGTTGGATTCATGCCGATTAACAAAATACATGCTGATATAAAAATATAGTGATATACAACAGGTACTTACATCTGCATTGGAGCACAGGGAATTCCTGCAAGAATCTTTCCTCACATACGATACCAGTGCAGAAATTCTTCTATTTGTTAAGCTTATTTTCTAAAAGAGATATGGGTAAGAAACATGTAGAAAATATGATCAGCGTGCTATAAAATTTCATGATGCAAGGATACGCACACACTTCTTAGAATGGAGTTGACATATTTTTGCTGGACTAGAGCGGACTAGTTCTTTGGCCACTGGAATCTGCTTATTATCAGTAGGAGTTGGGTTTCTATGTGCTAGAGCAGTATCTATAAAAACTGGAGTTGGTTTATTATCTCCCGGCGTTTGGATCTTTTGCAATGGCCTTGTTTGTAACCCTTCAGATTCTAACATAGTCGTCTTCCCCTTGCATGCCTTGTATAGAAGAATGGTGCTTTAATTATAAAACATGCTATAGCAGAGAGATGGAATAGGTACTGAAGAATAGAAAGGCATGACATATTGACATGTATTCCCTCCATCCGGAAAAAAATGGATGGGTCTAGGCGTATTTCAGTTCTAGATACATCCTTTTTATCCATTTCGGCAACATGTAATCCAGACGGTGGGAGTATGGTGTAAGAGCTAGGGATACGACAGGACAACACAGCAAAAAAAACACTAGTTGAATGTAAAACTGTATGCTAGCGGAATACGTGCAGAAATAACTAAGGCAACATACACGTGTATGATTGGGAAACTAAGATGGCATTGCAACAGAGCACTAGAACAGCACTTCAATGTAAAAAACATGGTATCGTAGACAGATGAAGTACATACTGATGAATAACAATGTATAAGATATTCAGAAGCATGATGTCCAAATTAAGCAGATGGCATTGCGATAGAGTAGAATGACAGTACCTGAATTTGAAAACATGTTATCATGAATGGAATAGGTACTGAAAAACAGGAAGGCATGACATATTTACATGCATGATCAGCATGCTAAGCACATGGCATTGCAACAGAGTAGATACACTCCAAGACATTTTATGCATGTTGTACCCATATCACAGGCCAAGTTAGAGCAAGGACCTTGTGGGGTGAAGGGGAATCATCATCTTTCTGCAAGTCTTCTGAAGAACTGCCTTTACATGTTCCATCATATTGGGTATCATTGACATCAAGTTTATTGGCCTTTACATTGCTCCGTGAGGTTCTTGTGGATATATCAGTGTGTGCAATTATATCTGACATGCATGGAAGACAACTAATAGTTAGATTTATGTAATGAGTGCCTGTAGGAGACGACATAGATAGTAGGACTGGGCTTAACTAGCAGCAATAGGTCTCATAAACTAAAGGGAGAACACACATGAAAGCTATAGAATATGTATCGTTTGTACTCGAGATTAACTAGATGGCACACAAAAGTATTAAAGAACAACATAGGTAATACTAGAAGTGGTATAATACTATAATCACCAGCCTGTGGGATAGCATTGGTTGATGGATGATAACTATGGAAGAGCGTTACCTAAAGAACAAGTATCTTAGCTGAACTATGGAACAACGTTAACTCCTGAACAAGACCCGTAAGAGATCAGCATGAATATACAGTGAAATGTGATGATCTATTTTCCATGCTTAGCTGAATAACAAAGCCATAAATGTTGCACACAAGTAAGATGAGGGTACAACCTATCTAGCTGCCATCCATAGGAGTGAGCATTATGTGCTGACTTGTCGATGGCCCTGCAGTTGTTGTGGCTGTCCATGTCGGGCACACGCATTCGATGCAGGGAACTGTTGAGTGGGGACTATAGCTCCCTTCTGGTGTATGCTTCCCTTGTTGGAGCAGCTGCGGTGAGTCGGAAGACTATGTGTCTGAAGATGCATATAACGCATAATGTTAAGAATGACATATCTCTTTGATCTTAAGAAATACACTACGAGATCAACAGCAAGGTACGAGAGTGGTCACACGTCTGTTGACTGAAGACTAAATTGGGGTCACATGATTTTATTTTATTTTGGTACTGTCCCCGGCTGACACTATTCGGAATCTTCCCCGAAGAGCCAGCGACCAACGGCAGAGCAGCCTGCCTCCGCCGTCCGTGGCCCCGGCCAAAACCCTGCTCCCCGCCCCACCGCACTGTCGTGGTTGCACCGCCCCCAGGCCAATCCACAAAGACTCCCCATCATCCAGATCCAGCGGTTGTAGTACCTTCAACCCACACAACGCTAAAAGATAGCCATCTAAGCGCTGCTTCCGCGGCAAACATGCGGCCCCGCACCCTTATGTTAGACACCAGCCAACCGGCAGCCTAGGAGCTCCGCTGCCTCGAGGGGTGGTGCTTCCCATTGGGAATCGATTGGTCCAGAATAAAAATTCAGACAACTGATGCCTAAATAAAGTGATTTGAGATGATGGTGCGACCTATCTGGCGGCATGGTGAAATAGGCAGGTCCATCTGCCGAGTCGATGAGGCCGGCGTGGTTGCGGTGGCGACCGGCAGCAGGGAAACAACGATGTCGCAATGATCGACGGCTACGGGGAAGCAGCGCCGGGACTCTGGACGAATCCAAAGTTGGAGCCGCTCCGGTGCCGTGAACAATGGCGGGGGTGAATCGGCTCCAGTACGGTTCACGCGGCCGTTGTCGAGGTAGCTCCAGCAGCACGGAGTAAGAGGCACACAACCCAGTGCACGATGGCAAATGGACAGCGTCTCCGGGATTAAGGAGGAGGGCGGCTGTGAAATTGGTGCGGCGGGGGGCGCCATGGAGGAGGGGCTGAGGTTTCGCGGCGCGGGAGAAGGGAGCTTCCCGGGGAGAAGGTGATTTGGCGCCCACAAGGTATCAATGGGGGGAGGGGGAGGACGGAATTGGGAGGGGAGTGGGACCATGTCTTACTGACGCATTTGTCTGAAATGTGAGGGGGAGTTACAGTTCTACCCCTGCCTTTAGGCTTCTCGACTTGGGTCTGTGTACTGAGGGTCGAGGATAGTAGAGTAACTTTGCTTCTCCCCAAATAGTGGGCGGGAGCGATTTCGGGCAAGGAGGGCGTGTTTTGAACTATAGTGGGCGCGAGCAATTTCAGGCGAGGAGAGCGTGTTTTGAAATAGTGGGCGCGAGCTATTTCGGGCGAGGAGAGCGTGTTTTGCCGACCATGGTTTACGAATTATTCAGCACATGTCATTTCGACCGAGGAGAAGGCACGCTTGGATGAAGTTACGAACCTATCCTCGATGTACAATGGGCCAATTGATGTGTGTCCCACATACGACGGTAATTTCGCGTCTCCCATTTATTTGCTCGGGCAAATTCCACCGAGCAGAGGATGTTTAACGGCTCATTCAAATTTTGGGAGAACGAGCATCCACGTCTACCTTACCAAGTCGATTCGAATCAAATTTTGAAATATTAGCTTGCCACTTCTTTTCTAGATGCAGAGATGATGCTCGGGAGTAATGTGTTTTTACATGCTCGTTGCTAGAGATTTACTATATGAAAAATAGTTGACCCACTCAAAAACGCGAATCAAACCCAAAATGAAATATCTCAATTCAATGAAATAGCTCGTTAACTAGGTCAAATAGTGAACTAAATCCAAAATAGAACACCTCAATCGAGTAGCATGTTGTACAAT
The DNA here is from genome assembly GCF_002162155.2 of Triticum dicoccoides. Classification (NCBI taxonomy): domain Eukaryota; kingdom Viridiplantae; phylum Streptophyta; class Magnoliopsida; order Poales; family Poaceae; genus Triticum; species Triticum dicoccoides. The sequence goes on along the minus strand of NC_041381.1, from coordinate 408,022,825 downwards.
ATTATAATACTCCATGAACTTGTTGAAAGTCAAATTAATGAAGTTGTTTGATATACGCATATATCCGTTCATGTGTGGATTGCAGACAACATGTTCTCCAATTTAAATATTTGAATGCAAGTTTATATCGAAACATGGTTTATATCAGTCTTTGATGCATAAAACGCGACCTCCCCCTCTCCCAGACTCATGTTCTCTCTCTCTCTCTCCCTCCCTCTCCCTCTCCCTCTCTCTCTCTAACAATCTTCAATTCTGTCGCACGCATCTGACACAAAAACCTTGTTGGTCCCTCTCCCCATCTCTCCATCTCTCTCTCTCTCTCTCTTTTATGTGTGTGTGTGTGTGTGGGGGGGGGGTCTTTCTAGTTTGAATGCATATATACACCATCTATAGGTCTCTCTCGCACACTATGTATGATACTCTAGCTAGTCCAAGCTAGATATCTTGGGTGCACTCATTGTACGCACACAAATTCCTTTGCTCGTTGCCCGTAACTCTATCACGCACCACTCTGTCGTCTCGGAGCTCTTCCCCCCTCTCTCAAACTCTCCATGCACCTGGGTCACACATACACATGCATATCTCACTCGCACTCGATAGGCCCATCTAAAACTCTATCTCTCTCCCTTGTTCTCTCTCCATCTCACACACACACACACAGTCTCATGCCTAGCTAGCCAAGTATGATGGTCTCTCACTCAATTGTAGGCACGCGCAGTCCCCCCCTATATGTATATGACTAGCTAATCTTAGTCTCCATCACAAAAATGTGCATGGTCTATCTCGATTTCTCTCGGGGCATCTTTCTATCGCGCACACACCTCCCTCGATCTCCCACCCATATAGTCCCCTCATGATCTCGAGGGGATCTCTCTATCACAAACACACCCTCTCTCCCTCCCCATGTGTCCATGTCCTCCATGTGTCCCTCTCGACCTTTGTTCCTTGTTGGCCAGACCTCTATTGGACATGTGCTATAGGGGTGTCTCTCTCCATTGCAAACAATCACACACTAGCTATCTTCGTGTATCTCCTCGCCTCGCTTTTCTATCTCGGAGATGCATGCGTGATATGTTCGCATAAGAAACAAAAAACACACTCTCTCTAATTTATCGTTTGTTGTCACTTTCTCTTTCACACACATACTCTTTTTGCACACTTACTCATTCTCTTTCACACTCATTCTCCTTCACATACTCTTTGTTTGTCTCGACCTAGGCACTCTCCTCAGTCCATAGCATATAGATTTATTGAAAAGTCAAACATCACAAAGTTTGATCATGTACGTGGAGAAAAAAAATTACATCTAGAATGGCAAACATATACCATTAGATTCACCATGAGATGTAGTTTTGTATGATGTATCTTTGGTATTGTAGATATAAATAACTTTTGCGTAAACCTGATCAAAGTTTCCAAAGTTTGACTTCTAAAAAAATTTACATGCACTGCATTATTGAGCGGATGGAATATCTCTTTCCCCCTCTTAGCTATCTGACACACCACTCAGCCTTATCGGGGCTCCTCAATCTCTCTCAAACTTTATTGGTCAGTTTGGTTCGTGACCTGACCCTCATGCCTTGATGGACAATACTGCCTGGTGTGGATGTGAGATGTAAAATATTTCTGCCCGGCCAGGCTTGTGTGGTGCTGAAGCGTTTGGTTCGTGATTGGGCCAGGCAAAGCATCAACGTCCCATCAATCAATCCATGCAGCAATTATTTAATGCTAATATCCATCTAGGTTGCTGTTAGCCTCGTGGCCGCACGACCAGGCACGGCCAGGCATTCAAAATCGGTCACCTGGGCCAGGCTACTTGCAGTGTGTGGAGTCCAGCCAGGCTAATTAAAGTGCAAGTGAATCCAGGCCAGGCGGGCTTTCTTTTTCACAGGGTATCAACCAAACAAGCGTGCATGAAATCCAGCCACAACCCCAGGCCAGGCAAAAGATGCTTAGGATGCAAGCCAAACTGACCTTATATCTCCCTGGTTCACACATACCATGTCTCGCTCGCGCTACACATATAGACCCATCCAACAGTCTCCACCCTTGTTCTCTCTCCATCTGACACGCACCCCTAAGTACCATAATCCCTCACTCCACCATAGGCACCAGCACTCCCCCTCCTAAGTATGACTATCTCTTACTAGCCATCAGGAACACACATATTGTCTCCTTCCATCCATACGTCTATCTTGATATCTCTCAGGGCATCTTCTATCGCGCACACACCTTGTCACTCGATCTCCCACCCATGTAGTCCCATCACGATCTCCAGGGGATCTCTCTATGACAAACATACACTCTCTCCTCCCCATGTTTGCATTTTCTCTGTACGTCTCTCTCGACCTCTCTCCCTTGTTTGTCAGACCCCTCTTGGCCACGTGCTAGGGGTCTTGCTCTCTCGGTTCTAAACAACCACTCACTATCTCCTCACCTTGCCTCCGTTGTCAAAGATGCATGTGTGATATGTTTGCATAAGACACACATGCTTTTTCTCTACTTTTGTCGTGTGTTGTCCATGTCTCTTTCACACACGCACACACAATTTTTTCACTCACTCTTTCTATTTCTCTCTCTCTCTCTCTCTAGTTAGGGACTCTGTCACGTCCATAAGCATATGGATGTTTTGAAAAGTCAAACCTCAGAAAAGTTTGACCAAGTATATGTGGAGAAAAACATTTACATCTGGAATGATCATTAGATTCATCACAACATATACTTAATTCATAGTATCATTTATCTCTCGTATTGTAGATATAAGTAATTTCTTTATAAACTTGGTCAAAGTTTCAAAAGTTTGACTTTAAAAAAAATGTTGGATCTACATTATCGAACGGAGGGAGTAGCTCTCTGTCTCTCTCTCTCTGCTATCTCTCACGGGCCTCCCCACTCACTCGAACTCTCTATACCGACGGATTATATGCTCATTGTGTCAGTGTATAGCTCCGTATATTGTTTAGTTGACCGGTCAACCAGTCCACATGCTGCCTTGTCAGCTCGTGTTCTGTATCTTCGTGTGCTGGCCCATGTGGCAGTGGGTGAAAATAAGTAAACTAGAGTCCCATCTGACACGCATTGAAGTAAACAAAGTTGAAACCACTCGGGGTAGCACCCCACACACTAGTAAATTGAGGGCGCATTGAGGACACACTTCTTGTGCGTGAAGGACGCACTCACGCACAATTCACCACTGCGCGGCGGCCTGCACAGAAGGACGCACTCGCGCACACCCAGCACACAACACACACCAGCACACGTGTACACCGGTGTCGCCGCCGGTTGAGATGGACGGCGAGGCAGCCAACAAGCGGAGGCGACTCGAGCCAAAACCACATCCGGCGAGCCAAGACTTCATCAGCAGCCTCCCCGATGACATGCTCTCCCAGCGGTGGCGCCCCCTCGGGCGCCGCGTCCCCCTCAACCTCACCGTTGACAGCTGCCTCTGCGATGGGGATTGCAAACGCATGGCCGCAGTCTCCAAGATCCTTTCATCGCACCCTGGGCCAGCTAGACACTTTGACATCCGCATGTTCAGTACCAACTGCAAGTTCCAACCCAAGTTCGACGAGTGGTTCTTATTCCCCGCCCTAGATCAGCTCAAGGAGCTCAGCTTTGAAGCTGGACGATGTCGCTCTCTGCCGCCGTCCGCGCTCCGCCTTATGCCTACATTGTGCCACGCCGGCTTCAGCTCCTGCTATCTTCCCCAGATTAATGCCGCGCCCACCCTTCTTCTCCCTCAACTCAAGCAGCTCGACCTCTTCGACGTTGTCATCTCGAAGAAGTCCATGGAGCACCCGCTCCGCAGCTGTACTGCGCTCGAGTACCTTCGTCTTGAGCAGATCCACGGGTTCATTAGCCTCCACATCGCCTCGACGAATCTCCGATGGATTTATGTGTCTTGCTGGCCCCGCAAGAAGACATCAATTGGGAAGAGATCACTCCAGCTGTTCCATGTTATGGTCATTGAGAATGTGCCTTTCCTTGAGAGATTGCTTGTATCGGATCTAGAAGGTCCAACAAAAATCAGGGTCATTGACGCGCTGAAATTGACAGCGTTGGTGTACTCGTCTGCCAAATTCTCCGAATTCTTTATTGGATCCGTAATCGTTTAGGTACAACACTCATCTTCTTCTCCGTCTTCTTGAAATTCACATTTTTAAATTTCTTCTTGATGTATTTACGACCGTCTTCCAGAAAATGATTCTCACAAGCTTGACCCAGTCCATGCGCACAGTGAAGATCTTGGCACTAAAATCTATCGGCCCCAATCTGGATCAAGTTGTTGGATTCCTTACATGCTTTCTGTGCACAGAGAAGCTACTCATCGAGGTGAAACTTCTTTCCAATTAGTAAACGGTAATCACAACGTAGCTCAATTTTTTCGTAATTTTCCCAAATTACGATGACAAGTGTAGTGTTCAAAACTGCATCTACGCACTGCACCGAAAGAAATGTTTTAGTATTTTTTTCTCACGTGATCACCTGCATCGTTTTTATGCTGTACTACTATAATAGCCTAGGCTAGTCATAGTGGAAAGTAACTTAGACTACTCCAGTAACTCTATGGTTACCCTAAGAGCAAGTACTACCTCCGTCCTGGTTTACTCTTCCAATTTTGTACTATCAAAATTTGACCATAGATTTAACTGACAAAATGTTAATGCATGTCACTAAGAACTATATCGTTGGATTTGTATTTGAACATAATTTCAAATGGTGTAATTTTTAGTGACATCCATTGGCATTTTCTTAGGTAAATCTATGGTCAAAATTTTATACTAAATACGAGGTAGTATTCCCTCAGTTCCAAAATTCTTGTCTTACATTTGTTTAGATACGGATGTATCTAACACTAAAATGTAACTAGATACATCCGTATTTAGACAAATTTAAGACAAGAATTTTGGGACGGAGGGAGTACAAAAGTGGGCTATGTAGGCCAAAACACGTGCCAAATTCACTTGTGATGCATTTGGCATCGATGCCCCTCCATTGCTCACCTGGTGCCCCAATCTGGATCACCGACTTTGCTCCGGTGCCAAATTAACTCACGCAATGAAGAAACACTGCGTGGAAGAGAGAGAGGACTGAGGGAATAAAAAAACACTTGTTTGGGAGAGTGAGAGGCTGGTGTAGTTGGTTTGATTGATTTGTTTATACATGTGGGTCTGTGTGCATAGCGGTGCCAACTCTCTCACATCGCGAGAGCGGTGCCAAAATCTTTTGAAATGACATCAATGCGTATTATGTGGCATACTTTTGCGAAATATGGCATCGACCACATAGTGGAAGGCAACAAATGCCCAAGCTCTTCACGTTCTCCTAGTTAAATGAGAGGAAACAGAAAGAGAGAGAGAGAGAGAGAGAAATATCACTAGCCAGCCAACCCTATCGTATGAGCGAATGAGATTGGTACCTCTTGATGACACGGCAATCTTATACAACCAGGTGCTCTAATATGTTCTCTTCTTTTGCAGATAAAAAAAGACCCAAAAGTGAAAAATGTGCTGCACTATAACAATCTCATCGAATGCCTTGATCTCCATCTTATAGAAATTGATCTGATTGACTACTGAGGCAGCACATCTGAGATTAAATTGGCCAGGTTCTTTGTTCTGGAGGCAAGTGTGCTCAAGGTAATGAGGTTTGGTGTTCTCTGGCGCAACAATGAATGGCGTGCTGATCACCGCAACCGTCTAAGCCTAAATGACAAAGTCTCTGCAGAAGCTGAATTTGTTTTTGAAACATCAAGTGGCCAGAGACTCGAAAACTTATTTGCCCATTAGTGACTTGTCAGGGCGGTGGATTTTAGTTTGTAAGATAATGCTGCATCCACCTAAAGTAACAAAAGTTCTTACATAAACTTCCTAGTAATTCCCTCTTCATAGGTGCAGCATTACTCCTAACATTTGTAATATCAGTTCGAAACTTGTAATATTGCCGTGTCCTATTCCTGCATTTTCAGAATCCTGCGAATCAAACAGGTCTTGAGTTGGTGATGATGTTGTGCCTCCCATCTTTCACCAATAGCCGTCGGATCTAGATCTGACGCATACAAACCAAACTTCTCCATTTTTGCAAAAATATGCCCGCACTTGTTCCCTATTTACAAACAACTCCTTGTCCCTCACAATCAACCTTATCTCCTCCCCACCACATCTAGAAGGCCGTGAAAAAAAATCTGGCGCGATGGCCGCTGCCGGCGCCGTCCACCCCCAATCTTGGTGTTCCGTGCAATGCACGGGCATCTACGCATGGGAAATTATGCCGAACAGGGCTAGTTGTAAGCAGGCTAGCTCTACAGCCATGATGATAGTGACTGCAGACGGTGAGGCTGACTATGGTATGCCGAACACGGCACCTATACTCAGGTGTCATCTCCGGCATAGGGTCTTGTCACTTCACTGTGAGGAGCAGCACGTAATAATTTGACCAACTGGTAGCACAGTGCTAGTACTCCTACTACATTGGTAGTACTACTACTAGTACTAGTAGCACCACCGTATGGATTTAGGAGTACTACCTCGTCCATCTGGATTTTAGTATTTGACTAGCAATATCTAGTAATGCATGTCACAAAAAATGTACTACTCCCTCTGTAAATAAATACATGGTGTAATGTTTTATCCTATCAGCGAGAGAACTTAATGTATTTTTGCTAACTAATAGGATTACATGCAATGAACTAAACACTGCATGTCATGTTTGGTAGTCTCAAGCCATTGAAAGCATGCACGGCCCACATCTCTCATTGGTTGATATGTCACGAAATAAGAAACGAGGAGGGAGTTAATGCACCGTGCCTAAGTGTTTTGGGATTATTTGGTTTTCGTAAGGTGACTTACACAACATTTTTGTTCACATGCATTAACATTTTATTAGTTAAATCAAAGGTCAAAACTTGGCGCAAAATGCAAAGGGGACCAATAAACCAGTAAACATCAAACTTCTCTCGTTTGGCCCCAACTAGAGGTCTGGTGAGATGACTATACTGCACCAGCACGGAGGGGGACGCAGCTTCATTGAGTTACTGCAACTACATTTGGGTGAATGACATGTGGGCCCAAGGGGTGGCTGGCCCACCTATCATACAGCCAAAGGCAGGTGCAGTAGAGGGCCGAGGAGTAGTACGAAATCCTATGCACCTACGCACGCTAACCAAAGGGCAAGAGTGATCACTCGAATCGCAAGATCAGTTGACTACTCCCTCCGTTCCAAAATAGATGACCCAACTTTAGTACAAAGTTAGTACAAAGTTGGATCATCTATTTTGGAATGGAGGGAGTAGAAGCTAAGCTAGACCCATGGACGCGATGAGCGCGAGCATCAGCCGGCTATGCCAGATGGTCCATGATGCCGACCTGCGGCCCGGCACCGAGGAACGTCTCCAGGTATTGCTTGAGGCCGCCAGGACGAGGGGCCGCTCGGACAACAGCTTCGTCTCCTTGTTCGACAAGGTCCTCGTCGGCTTCCTCGACAAGTTCACCGTTGTCAAGAAGCTCGCGGACGACTTTGACGTACGCCTCCAGCCGACGCGCCCAGGCTCTGCGATGCCCACCACCCTCAACTGCCACTATGGTGACAACCTCTTCGACGCACTGGTGGCCCTGCGACTGCCCGCCTCGCGCCGGAGAATGTCCAACTCGAGGTCGCGCTCGCCGCACAGTACCTGGTGCAGCAAGACACCATCGACATAATCACCCACGTCTACGCGCAAATCATCCACAAGGACTACTATATGCAAGAGGAGGACGATAGGACGCTGGCCTTCTTGGACCGCAGGGCAACCTTGGCTAGCATTGTTCAGAAGCACGTTGAGCTCGCCGCCAACGCCGCTGCTCCTCACACGCCGGTTAGGGACCCGGCGCACTAGGGCGTGAGGATGTCCTTGATGGATCCGTATGTATTTTTATCTTTCCGTCAAATCCATGTAGTAGTATATGGTACTACTAGTAATTATCTTACCTTTCGCATCAACTTCATAATTTTCGCACGTACTCCATGCATGAACGGCGCCAGAACCAATCTTCTCATTACTCTAGGCAAAATCATTATTTTCTATCTATCGGTCACGCCATGGAGCAGAACCAAATTTTACCAGTTACGAGTTCAAATGGAAAAGCCTGTCGTGTTCGCGTCACACCCCCACACGGTTGGTCCGGCACACCGCTCAAGGGGGAATGCGTGTGGTGTTGCATTTTCACTTACAAGTGGGACCGCAGTTGAGCAAACCTACTATCGGCAAACCCCCACCCCGCCCACCGCGCGATGGCTGAGAAAATAGGAGGGAGAAGAGATGGCTGTAGCATGGACTCCAAGAAAATTGGTGTCGAGGATGGGACTCATGTGGGTGGCATGTGCCGTACTGCTAGACGTGAATGCTAGTTATGGCCCATGCCACCCCACTATATCGAGCCTATATCGAGGTACGTAGAACAAATTTCCTGGAGTCCGTGCTCAGCCCCCCTCTATCTCTCTTCTCAGCCAGCCAGCGGACGTGCGGAGCCCATCGTCTGTTTGCTCACATGCGGTCCCACATGTCAGTGAAAACGCAAGAGGATCCACTGAACCTGCACATCTTTCACCTCGACATGCTGGTGATGAAAAACAAATCCAATAAAGATCTTCGATGGCCGCTTTTGGAGTTACTCAAGAGTAGTAAGATTCTATTTACAGTTTAACCCAAGATGCACATCACGTGGCTTCAACTACCACTCTATTTTCTTGCATGACACGACCTGGATGCTGGATGTCCCACGTGTTGGTAAAAGGAGGAAGAACCCGACCAAATCTTCGGTTGTGCTCTCAAATTAGACTAGTTGTGCTAACTTAAAAAAATTATTGTGTACTTCCTCCGTTCCAAAATACTTGACTTCCATTTGTCCAAAAATGCATGTACCTATATACTAAAACATGTCTAGATACATCTATATGTTGACAAATAGAAGGCATGTATTGTGGAACGGAGGGATTATAATGGATGCAAGTTTTGGTATTGGGAAGAAGAGTACATCGATATATTGATAGAGGGGAATTTAGTAGATGTTCTAGCACTTTTAGCTAGCATAGAGGCTAGAGGTGAGACTAGTGCACTTGTTGATACTCCTACTAGAATAGAGGCTAGACATGAGACTAGATGCGAGGAAGCAACGTCTACTTCTTTACACTCGAAGAATAAAGAAGCACACAAGATCGAGCCTCCGCAGATCAACAATGAATGCATCGAGAAGGCACTAATCCAACTTATAAGAGCAGTTATGGAAGTTGGATATCTTCTAGTAAAATGTATTCTTGTGGTTCTTGTTTTCTTTGGTCTTGATTTTCTAGTCAAAATTATGTTGGAGTTCATGCAAAATGGAGGTTCGTTTGGGGTCGTGCGTTGGAGTTGGCCTTACAAGTGGGACCGCAGTTGAGGAAACCGACTATCGGCAAACCCCCACCTCGCCCGCCGCGCGATGGCTGAAGTTAGATAAACGACGAGGTTGAAGAGATTTCTCTAGCACGAACTCCAAGAAATATGGTGTCAGATGGATGTCATGGTGGTGGCGTGTGCCGTACTCCTGGACGTGAATGCTTGTTCTGGCCCATGCCACCCTACTACTCCTACTACTTATATAGTACTAGTATCGAGGATTCGAGGTGCTGGTTACGTACTGCAAACACATTAACATATGGCTACAGTAAAAACACCCGCCCGACGCGTGAAGCATGTGAAGCTAGTACAAATAGTGTACTACTGTTGTTGATTGGCCTCATCAGATAACCTGTTGCAATGCACGTACAATTATGTATTCGGAAAATATTTTTTTGCCTCGTCACACCACTCACTCAGAGAAGCGACTCGAAAGCCATTCATAAATTTAGTAAGTTTATCACAGGCATATCATTTTATTACATACAACAAGTCATCAACCCACATCAACAACGAGGATACATTATAAATACTAAAGTTTTCATCACACAACAAATAACAAGCAATGAAGTGAACTTCAACTCAACCATTCCTCGGTGTTGGAAACGCTTGCTTTGACCACAAGTGATTCTCTGGGACGGGCCATCCATTATCGATCTCGAGACCAACGTAGGACTGATCATCCAGGCTGAAGTAACCTACTATATCAGTACCAGGGTAGGGAACCACCCAAATGTCCGAGGTATAGACACAGTTGCTTCTCATAAATGGTAGTAATGTTGTGTCAACAGCAGTTGGATCGCCTTTCACCATCATTGGATAGTTTTTGTCCAAGGAAGAGTGAGTTTTCTCCAAGACTATCAATTCTGTACCAGGGAGAAGGTGTTGGCGCTAGCACACTAGTATCCATCCCGAATACCATGCAACGGGTGTTGGAATAGGTCCGGAAAGTGCGACCATGGGAGACTACACCTGCTTCCTTAGTAGTAACATCATCAGTGGGCTGTATACACACAAGAAGAGGTGATCCATTGGAATTAGTTGCCAGGCGCCATAGAGTATACGGGCGCTGCTCGTCCTCATGCTCGTGATCATCACCATCGTCATCTCCCCCTTGGTTATAAAATTTTTCAAGTATAGGTGGTGGAATGTTCACAGGACCTTGGAAAAACAAGAAGAAGGTTAATTAGTAAAGGGAAATTGCTAACCCGCATGCATGTGGATGAAACAATTATAATTACGGTGGAAGACAAACGTACTGAAACTACGAGGATCCCATGCAAAAACAGTGCCATGAGTGGTGGAAGCAAACACAAGGCCCTCGTATTGAATTGCATCACAGTACTCATCCGTGTACAGAAACTGATTTTTGAGCAATATCCATCCAGTCGAACCACGAAGGACGGCAACAAGCTTGTCGAAGATAGCAACAACTTCATAGTTCTTGTAATTCCAAGAGCGGTTAGGAACTCAACAAATTGCTATCTTCCGTAGAAGACAGTCACCATGATCGTATTTGAACGTGCGTACAACACCGGTGTGCACAACCTCTAGGCAGTCTGCTGAGATTTTTGGAAGTGGAACCCGGTCATGAGTGTACACATTCACAAGTTCCTACTCGCAGTTGGACCCAATGTAAACAAACCAATCTCCATATGCGCCTGCCCAAGCCTTACCCTCAAGCGATGGCATCTTAACATCATACGTATCATTATCAAGTGGCATCAACTTGCACAAGGCGAGGCCTCCGTCGTCCATGCGCAAGTCATCAGGGTCACGGCGAAGAAGATAGGGGAGATCAAACTGCTCCTTGACTCTTGGGTTCCTTGTAATGATGTTATTAGTTGAGTCGAGAATGGTCTTGAACGAACCTGCCATGCTAGCGGAGGTGATGATGTCGCACCAATCAATGAGTTCCTCCACCACGTCATCTTTCAGATCGGGGCAAGAATAACGGGGTCGTTTCCGGCCTGTTCCCTCCATGGAGAATACAATCGGACAATGGCAGAAGGAAGGGTGAAGGGCTGAAGGAAAATGGAGGAGGGAGAGGAAGAGTGTGCGGCAGCAGTTCCAAATCAAGAGGGAAAGGAGAAGAGTCAATGGACGGTTGCCAGTTTGCCACGGTTCACGAAGAGGCGCCCCGGCCTACACGTCCGTTCGGAAATACTAGTAGAAAAGGACTCGCCGTCGTCTTACTGATATGTTGGAACGGGACCACATGTCAACGAAACATGGTGTGTAATTTCTCGTGCAAAATGCGATCTGGCCACGTTGGCCCGAGGTGCCGCATTAGTTATCGACCTTTATTTTTTTAATGGCGTGCCATTCAGTTTTGAAGCACAACTAACTGGTACTGTACATAGAGAAAATATAAACTACTCTACCACTACTCCACCTCCAGTACTAGTAGTATAAAAAGATATATAGGCTGGAGCTTCAGCGCTTTCTTGCTAAGGGCCACCCACTTGCTTCTCACACTATCACCCTCTCTCCAGATCTAAACAAGACGGCCTCTCTCTCCCTCCTCATCGGTGGTCACATATCCATCAGGGAAGAAAAGGACGTGCAGTGTTGACGCACTCATCATCGGCGAGCGAGGTCATGCACTAACGACAAGGCCGTCCTCTCAGACCTAGCGCCCGCGCGGGATGGCCTCCGTCCCTAAGCTCGTTGCCATAGTGTGTGCGGAGGACAATGACCATGAGCGAAGCCACTTCCCGCCAACCCTCAGGTATGCTACCTCTTTTCGAACCATACCCTTGTTCTATTGCCCCATCTGCCACGTCGTTGCATGTGGATCTTTTTCCACTCCACCATCTTCCCAATTTTCTATCCTCTGCTCTGCTGGCCACGCAGACGAAAACCATAATTTGCACTATTAAAGGAAACCCTACTTCATGCAGACTAATCCATGTCTGGGTTGAATAAGGAAAGGAAGGGAGACCGTACTGTCCAAGAGAGTAGGCATCGAACCCGCATCTAGGTTGAAAAGGGGAAAATCAGTAGCTAAGGAACGAGTTTCGTGTCTCTTGGTTGAAGAAGGGTAGAAAGGCATGACAACGCAATAGAGAATGACTAGGTCGATCGGTTTGTTGTCCTCACATAGGAAAAAGGTGGCTAAAGAGAACAAAAATGGGACGTAATCCACATATGCTGCCTGGATATTTGTTGCTCTGAACAACCATACCTCCCTCACCACTCTGCGTCCGTGGAGGTACATCGTACTGGTGCGCCCACTGTCCGAATGGGCCTCCCATGCTCTTATTGCCACTTTTTTGCTGTTAGTATAACGCCAGCAGTCAAGTCAAGCAATGCTACTGCTAAAGTGATGCCACATTTAACTAATGCCGCTCTTAGTCTAATGCCATCGATAAATTTAAGCAATGCCATTTAATGTCACTTGATTATTTCAGGGTTAGCTATTGATTGTAGATGTATTAAAGATTTTTCAGCTAAGGCATTCTAATGTTGTTGCATAGCCAGTATAACAACGATGAAACTTGTTCCTACCTTCAGATTTTTGCACTGTTAATGCTTATAGATTACATACCTCACTTTCATGAGATAAGTTAATTTTTTGTACAGTGTCACCAAAATGCCAAGGCGCTGTTTTGGTTAAACTGCACAAAAAATTATGAAGACAAGAGGAAAGGTCAAGAGTGGGCATCTCCTCCTCCGGTTGTTCTCTTGATTCGCTCAATCAAGTTTTTGTGTTTGATCGATTATCAAGATTGGGATAGCAATTTTTAAGGTCCCCCCGAGTTCGAAATGATATTTACCTTGGAGGTACATGGTTTGCAATTTTTTTATACTGTCATTAGTTAATAATGCTAGTTACCTTCAGACTTTTGTATTTGGTTTAATGCTCATGCACAGCTAGTATACCAATGCTGAAACTTGTTACCTTTACGTTTTGTATTATTAATTCTTATAGAAATCTTCCAGTGCTAGAGTTTATTGAAATCTGTTCAGTAAAACCATTGTACTGTACCCTATAATAAACTAACTACTCTACTGTTGCACTAGCCACTGGATTAGTGTATATTTGTAGCATTCAAATGGTGTTGCATTAGCGTATGGACATAAATAAAGTGTGGCAAGGTTTCCCAGATATGTGCTCAAGAAAACTACTACCTGTTTTTCTAAATACTAGATGTTTGGGTACTTTAAATTGAACTGCGAAAACGTCTTATATTAAGGAACAGAGGGTGTAGAGTTCACTCAAATTATCCTGGTAAAGATAGTCACACCTTTGTTATAATTAATGTTCATTATGTTATCGGAGGAGGTCTGTATGTTTGTCTCTAATGCCTGTCGACTACATACCTGACATCATGATGTAATGTTAAGTCATTTCCTTTTGTACAGTGCCACTGAATTGTCAAGGCGGTGATGGCATTTTATTTTAGTTGAACTGCACAAAATATGCTTAAAAGAAGAGGAAAGGTTAGGAGTCAATCATTCTTTCAAAAAGAACTATATATGCCTTTCTGACATCAGCCGCTGTTGCCTTATTTATTTCTTCAAACAGGTGGTTAGAAACAGTCTTGCTACCTTTTCCATTAAGAAATTGGAATGCTTATATTTGTGAGTCTATGCTTCAACTAGTGTCATTTTTACAGTAATCACACTTTCAATATCTATGCAAACAGGGATGCTCAATTTTAGTGGAACTGCACAAAAAGTCCAACTGGTTCAACATTAGGAGCATGTTTTCTTCCAAACCTTTATATCCAATTGGTGGAACTATGAGCTGTTCATTACGAAGGTACATGGTTTGCTACTATCTTGCTACTCTTTTTGTACTGTCATTAGATAGTAATACTAGTGGTTTGCATGTGAATTTATTGGCAGGGTGGACCTACATTGGAGGTGCAGGACAGGATTCAATGATTGGATGGTCAATTTTGGTTGTATCGATTTCACCTCTTCCATCACTACAAACATGGATATCCTTGGTCTGATGAAGAATAGGCGCTATATTTCTACTCTGAACCGGCAAATCAATTCAGTATGAAATTTTCCAGGGCAAAACATAACTGTATCAGATTGTCCAGTGCAGAACATGACAGATGCTAAGCGGAAGAGACATGTTTAAACCAAAAATACAAGGTGTGGTATATGTTTACTAGATGCTTGATATTTGTGCGGAGAGAGATGTCTGCCCGTTGCTATTTGGCAAACAAACAAAGTGTCCGCAATTTTGGTTGAACTGCACAAGAGAATAGTATAGTCACTGCATGCAGTGCCATTTGAAAATAGACACAGAAAGATTGGATAGTCACTTCATGGTCTGCAGAAAAGTAGTACTATACTATTTATTGGCCAACACTAGGTGCTTCATTGCTTTGGTCTGATTATACAATGGGCATCATTTTGCCTAAGTTAAAGTTTGTATTCCAAAAATAGTCTCGTGGGGTGATCGAGAGAAGACCAAATCATATTGCAGTGGATGTTCCTCCATCATGTGTGGTTCATTCTCATGGTTCCATCTGTTGGTGAAACCACTTACTTTGCAAGAGGAATTGTAGACTTCACAAAAAAATTTGTCTTTCGGTCTGTACTGAATGTTGGCCAAGACAAGCATCCATGTTAGTAGGAAGAACAGATGTTTTTTCTAGATCTTTGCTTTTGGAGCTACATATTTGTATATGATCTGTGAATCATTGAGATGCATTAACATGTTGATCTTATGTATGGGAATCGTACTAGTTAGTTTTAGTTGTGATGCAAGATCCGAAGTGGCTGATCTTTGCTTTTGGAGCTACATATTTATATATGATCTGTGAATCATTGAGATGCATTAATAGTTACTTATTTCTGTTCGCTCAGTGTTTACAAGTTACTGATCGATCACGAGCTAGCCTACTAATGCGCTCCTGGCAGTTTTATTTGTGACACAAGATCCGAAGTGGAAGTTTTTTGAATAAAAATGCCTACCTCTAAAGAAAATAACAAGCTACACTATCCTACCTACTCGATCCTACACGGATAAATAGCAGATCATGCATGTACTACCTCCTTTCCGATTTGCAGGGCTCAATTCAAGAAACGACCAACTCGATCCTACATGAATAAATAGCAGATCCCGCACGTACTAGTACTCCCTCTGTCTAGGTGTGTAAGTCATCTACCGAAACCAAATAATCCCAAAACACTTAGGCACGGTGCATTAACTTTTACCTCGTTTCTTGTTTCTTGACATATCAACCAATAAGAGATAAAGGGTGTGCATGCTTTTAATGACTTGAGACTATCAAACACGACATGTAGTGGTTACTTCATTGCATGCAATACTATCAATTAGCAAATAAACATTAACGTTTCTCGTTTTCCCCTCCTCCTTGGTCACGGTGAACAGCCTAAGATGAGTTACTCACCTAGATGGAGGGAGTACCTCCTTTGCGGTTTGCAGGGCTTAATTCAAACCTCTCACCAACCAAGGTACTCCCTTCGTCCGAGTTTATTAGTCCCGTGAGCAAAGCAGCAAGACCAAGGCATGGGAATAATTAACGGCATGCAGAAGTTTAAGCCTAATTAATTCCAGCGATTTAAGTGGCTGCATGCGTGCCCTCGGCTGCGACTCGTTGGATGCTGCTCCGCATACTGGCTGCGAGCGATTCTGAGTGCCTGCATGGAGCCGGCCGTAAATAAGGCAGCTAACTGATGCGAAAAAAGATGCGCTTTAATTGTTGCGGGCTTTTTAAATCCATGGAATCATTATTGACAAGGAGGGAGATGATTCGAGTGCACTCATTTGACCGCCATGCCGGCATGCGACCCAGACGGGACGGGACGGCACAGTCATAATTTTAGTTTCTGTAGTTTTCCACGGCAAGCTGGCACGCTAAGCCATGCCTACTTATGCATTGAATTCCGATGACTGTCGCGCTACCTTCCGCCCATAAATTTCTCAACCTTCTCCGGTTGCACCGTGACCCAACACGCTATATCCTCATATGCCCTCACTGGCCCGACGTCACTCGCCACATTCGCCATGCCCCCGCCCGTCCACGGTAGGCGACGCCGGAGGCAGTCACTGACGGAGTCCTGGACTAGGGGGTACTCACCACGTCGTCCCCCGATCAGTTAGATTGGGCCGAGGACCCTCATGGTCGTATACTCATGGGCCAGTTCAGACAGCTGTTGCATACAAGGAAGATTCCACAGGACTTGGTGATCAAGACAAGGGCTCCTCCCCACCGGCGTATTCGGCTAGGACTCTTGTTATCTTAGGCCTCTGGTACATTATATAAACCAAGGCTAGGCTAGTCGATAGAGAGGCTAGATCATTATGACATTACTCATCATACCTCTAGGGCTTAGACCACAACATATGATCTCGAGGTAGATCAACTCTTGTAACCCTATATTCATCAAGATCAATCAAGCAGGAAGTAGGGTATTACCTCGACAGAGAGGGCCAAAACCTGGGTAAACATCGTGTCCCCTGTTTCCTGTTACCCATCGATCCATGACACACAATGTCGGTGTCAAAACCGGCGGATCTCGGGTAGGGGGTCCCGAACTATGCGTCTAGGCGGATGGTAACAGGAGACAAGGGACACGATGTTTTTACCCAGGTTAGGGCCCTCTCGATGGAGGTAAAACCCTACTCCTGCTTGATTGATATTGATGATATGGGTAGTACAAGAGTGGATCTACCACGAGATCAAGGAGGCTAAACCCTAGAAGCTAGCCTATGGTATGATTGTAGTTATGATTGTTCGTCCTATGGACTAAAACCCTCCGGTTTATATAGACACCGGAGAGGGCTAGGGTTACACAGAGTCGGTTACAATGGTAGGAGATCTACATATCCGTATTGCCAAGCTTGCCTTCCACGCCAAGGAAAGTCCCATCCGGACACGGGACGAAGTCTTCAATCTTGTATCTTCATAGTCTTGGAGTCCGGCCGATGATGATAGTTCGGCTATCCAGACACCCCCTAGTCCAGGACTCCCTCAGTAGCCCCCGAACCAGGCTTCAATGACGACGAGTCCGGCGCGTATATTGTCTTCGGCGTTGCAAGGCGGGTTCTCCTCCAAATTCCATGTGCTTGCCGAATAGCAGCCGGCTTCCTTATACATGCTGCTCTCCTTGGCTTCCACGTCCAATAATGGCCCTCTTCCACGTGTCGTACGAATGCGAAAGGCCAGGGTGTTTTTACATTTTACCCCCAAGCCGCGCGAATAAGCTGCCTATAAGAGAGGCAAGAATCCAGATCCAAATCTCACCATCCTCCTTCCGCGAGTACTCATCGGAGCGCTTCTGACAAAAATCCACTCCATCATGGACCGTCGACGCGGCTCCTCCTCTCACGCTCCTAGCCCTCAGCCGGGAGATTGGGGGAGATGTCCAGTCCCGCACAGCGAGCTGGTGACGCTCCAAGCGGAGGGATACCTTCCTCCGGCCTTTATGGTCCCGGTTCGAGCCGGGCTGGCCACCTACAAAGGTTGAAAGCAGGCGGAGACCACCCCCAGTCCCTCCAAAGGAGAGCGGGTGTGCTTCGTCCCTTATCTAATAAGGGCGCTCGGATTTCCTATACATCCGTTTCTTCGGGGGCTTCTGGAGTTCTACGGACTCCAGCTTCATCACCTCACGCCCGCCTCCATTCTGCACATTGCGGGTTTCGTAGCTCTTTGTGAGCTGTTCTTGGGCATCGAGCCCCATTTCGCGCTGTGGAAGAGATTGTTTTGCCTCGTACCCCGTTCTCACGAGGGGTCGATATATCAATTGGGCGGAGCCGAAATATGGCGCATCGCCGGGCCCGGATATCTGTCCGGGACCCCAAAGAAGGCATCCGAAAACTGGCCCTCGGAATGGTTTTATGTGGAAGATGCTCCACTGCCGGACCCAGTTCGGATCGGCCTCCCGGAGTTCAGCAATGCTCCTCTAAAGAAACGTCTGAGTTGGCGCCCGCGGAGCCCTCAATTGGAGGATGACAGGAGCGTCCACTATCTGATGGGCCGGATAAGGTTGCTGGCTCATTCCGGATTGACCATGATTGGAGTCATGGCCACGTGTATTATGCGAGGGGTGCAGCTGCTCCAATATAGGGGCCACCCCATGTGGGATTTCAACGGGGAGAATGACGCCACCCGTCATGGCCGCAAGGGGCCGGGATCAGCCACAGATCTGGTGAAGATCCTGTCCGGCTTGTACAAGGGGGAGAAGGACTTCCTCCAAACGAGTCCATTGAACGGATTCTCCATGAATAACCCTCGGAGCTAGGTAAGTGAATGTTTATCTATCCGATCCGTGCTTTCAAAGTTAAGTGTCTTACTTTATGATTTCAATGCAGGATCTGCGTCGGGATGTGGAGGGCATACACAGTTCGGCTCCACAACCCGAGGATCTGGGAAGATCCCTTGATCCGGCCTCCGAAGAGGATCCAGACATAAAGGTGGAGCTGATGATGGGGTGTTCCACCAACTTAGCATGGACAATGCTCTAGTCGCCATTACGGCTGACTACCCCGGTTTATCTCCGGCTTCCCAGGTAACTATGACCAGAGCCCTGACACCATTACTTCGTCCGTGCTTATTTCTGACCACGGCATACCAACGGTGTCTCGTAGGAGGTGCCTTCAAGGCGGGAAGCTGATCCCGCGGCAGCTGACCAACCAGGGTCAGTTCGGCCCGGCAGGCGGAAGAGGGGTGTGGTGCGAATTGAAACCTCGCCGCAACGGTATGGCACGCCACCGTTTTTAAGGGAAAGGCCCCTGTGAAGTATATTGATGTTCATGACTTTTCCATGAGAAAGAGCGCTCGCCGGACTGTGCCCGGAGAGGTTGCCAACCAAGCCTCCGCTAGCCAGGCTCCAACACCTGGTCCTGAGGGGGAGGCGAGTGCAAGGCGCGAGCCGGATGCTCCTCCAACGGAGGATGCCGACAGGCTGTCCGCCACCAGGTCTGAGGTGGAGAGCGCCATGAATCACAGGCGCCGCCGGACAGTTCTTCGTGATGCGTGTTTCTCCCTGGAGGCGTTGAATGCCTTTAACGCGGGAGACGCGCACCTTCGTGCCGCTCAAGATGGTTTAACCAGAGCCACGGAGCAGTATGTGAGAGACATACGGGTAAGGGATTTTAATAGTTGTATATGCCAGTAGCCCCCGAGACTTAAAGTAGTTAAAATAACTGATTTAAGGATCATTTGATATGCAGGATCTTACGGAGAAGAATACCCAATTGTCCCAGGAGCTACAAGAGTGCAAGGCCCAACTTGAGGCCGCACTAGCCGCCACAGGAGGAGACACAGAGACCCCCTCCGGTAACACATATATCAAAAAGATAAGCGGTGTGCGGCGTGCGTATAAGTCTGACAAAATTATTGCAGATGTTGCCGGACTGGATCCGGACAAGCAATAGCTACTGCGCCAGCTGAAGGCCGGCGAGAGGGTGCTTATGAAGGTGCAGCAGGAAAGGAACAAACTCCAAGATGCCCACACCCAGCTTGGAGAAGAGCTAAAGGGTGTTCGGGCCCAGCTGTCTGGCTCCGTGAAGGAGAATCAGCGGCTTTGTCGCGGCATCTACAGTAAGTGCTTGAGCAAACTCTTTTGAAAAGAAGAGTTCGGCGAGGAAGGCGATTGACAGAAATGTGTCTGTAGGTCTGCTCACAGGTCGCCCTGCGAAGGAAATGCCCGGTTCAACGGGTGACCAACTTCCCGAGCTGCTGCAACTGCACGAACGTGTTCGGCAGGCGATGAGTGGCGTCGCCCAGGCCTTATGGCCGTCCGTCTCCCTACCCGAGGGTCTTGGAGGGCTTGCGGAGAAGCTTCAGGGAGCACGGTAGTGCTTCCTCCGCAGGGAGGCCTGGGCTATGGTGAATACGCGGTACAAGAAGGCGGATCCGAACCACATGGCCGAGGTCGGACCTGTGGGGCCCGATGGGAAGGAGATCCCTGTGAGCTTAGTGTACGACCAAGTAGAATTGGCCGCTAGGTATTCCCAATGGGACTGTAAATTAGACAGCCTGTTAGATGGCATTGAAGAGGAGTACAATCAGTCAATGTGACGATGTATTTTTGAAAATGACATATATAATGCCTTCTAGCCGGATTGTAGATCGTTTGTCTTTGTGGACCTTTTCGCTTCAACCTCGGGACCCTAGGGTCCGGAGTGTGTCCAAATACCCTCACGGTTATGAGAAAACCGGGGCATGCATGGAGACCAGGCGTAGGGGTCATTAGTGCTTTATCAGACAAGTGCCCAACTAGTTATGTTATATTACATGGTTAGTAAGAAACATCTTCCAGGGAGAATAGTTCCGTTAGGGGTTCCTTTCCCTGGGAGGCATGCCCTAAAGTGCTTGTCTGGACTACGAAAAGAGCAAAAAAGCATCTGGGGGCAGATAAATGAATAAATAAGAAATCATCTTTCAAGTCACCGACCGAATATTCCCTTAAGAATGCTAGCTTTCGGCTTCACCCAGTCTGAGGTACACATCCGGCTGACCCGGCAGTAACAATCGCAGAGGTGCTCCCTTTACCTCCTAGCCGAACAATCAGGAACGTAGGGGTAAGCACAGGAGCCAGGCAACCCAGCTTGGCCAAAACTTAAGTCATATCGATGCATCTAATGGTGATTAAAAGGTACATGCGGAAGTTTGACACATGTGTTGGGCATAAAGCCCGTATAAATAAGCTTCTGTTAAAGAAGCCCCCTAGTATAATGAGTGTGAGTGGCACGTCAAGTGTGTGCGAACAATGCGCAGATCAACCCTCAAAGGCTTTATGAAAAGGTGGGGAGGAAAGAGAGAAACAAAAGACAACTGAAGTATAAAATGTGGACGGAGGAAGGAGACGAACTCTGAGTCCGGCGCTAGGCGTAGAATCTTCGGAGGCGGGCTGCGTTCCATGGGTTCGGCTCGAGTCGGTTGTCCGATGCGTTTCGTAGACGGTATGCTCCGCCGGTCAGGACTTGGTCGATAATAAAGGGACCTTCCCATTTGGGCTTGAGTTTGTCCTTTTTCTTGTCCGGCAGGCATAGAACTAGTTCGCCAACATTGTAGGTTTTGGCCCGTACTTCCCTGCTTTGATATCTTTGAGCCTGCTGCTGATAGAATGCGGAACGAGCCTTTGCCACGTCGCGCTCCTCCTCCAATGCATCCAAACTGTCCTGCCGATCCAACTCGGCTTCTCTTTCTTCGTACATGCGCACTCGAGGTGAATCATGAATTATATCGCAGGGCAAAACTACCTCTGCGCCGTATACCATAAAGAATGGCGTGAATCCGGTAGTACGATTTGGCGTGGTCCGCAGCCCCCAGAGTACGGAGTCGAGCTCCTCTACCCAGTGCGTGTTAGATTCTATGAGGGACCGCACTAACCTGGGTTTGATGCCGCTCATGATTAGACCATTTGCTCGTTCGACCTGACCGTTAGTTTTAGGGTGATAGACTGAAGCGTAGTCGAGCTTGATGCCCATATTTTTGCACCAGAGTTTAACCTCGTCGGCCATGAAGTTCGTGCCGTTATCGGTGATGATGCTGTGGGGGACACCATAACGGTGTACTACCCCGGATATGAAGTCTATCACAGGTACGGATTCAGCCGTTTT
This sequence comes from Triticum dicoccoides, assembly GCF_002162155.2. Lineage (NCBI taxonomy): Eukaryota > Viridiplantae > Streptophyta > Magnoliopsida > Poales > Poaceae > Triticum > Triticum dicoccoides. The sequence goes on along the minus strand of NC_041381.1, from coordinate 408,000,851 downwards.
AACTGGCTTGGCCTCTATCCATTTGGTGAATTTTTCCACCATGACCAATATGTATTTTTGCTTGTGGGTTCCCCCTTTAAGGGGTCCAACAATGTCAAGCCCCCAGACCGTGAACGGCTAGGTAATGGGTATAGTTTTGAGGGCGGTGGGTGGCATGTGGCTCTGATTAGCAAAGAGCTGACAACCGACGCATCATTGGACTAAGTCCTGAGCATCTGCCCGGGCCGTCGGCCAATAAAATCCTGTACGGAAGGCCTTGCCTACAAGGGCCCGGGCTGCAGCGTGGTGTCCGCCTAGTCCGGCGTGAATTTCAGCCAGAAGATTTCGCCCTTCCTCTTCGGAGATGCACCTTTGAAGGACTCCGGTGGTGCTTTTCTTATAAAGTTTTCCCTCATGGACCTTGTAGGCTTTAGATCGCCGAACTATGCAGCGGGCCTCATTTTGGTCTTCGGGAAGTTCCTGCCTAATTAAGTAGGCTAGGAATGGTTCCATCCACGGGGCAATGACTACCATTATTTCGTGGGCTTAAGGTGTTATGTCATTGGCTGGGCCACCGGTTGTGTCAGAATGTTCGGTGTTGGGCGGTGCGATTGGTTCTGGATTGTTGTTTCCGGACTCCTCTTCCCATACTACGGATGGCTTAAAGAGCCGCTCCAGGAAGATGTTTGGAGGGACGGCGTCACACTTTGCGCCGATGCGCGCCAACACATCGGCCGCCTAGTTATTATGCCGGGCTACATGGTGGAACTCGAGTCCTTCGAACCGAGCTGACATTTTTAAGACGACGTTACGGTAGGCTGCCATTTTTGGATCTTTGGCATCAAAGTCTCCATTTACTTGTGATATTGCGGGGTTTGAATCCCCGCGGACCTCGAGGCGTTGAATGCCCATGGAGATTGCCATCCGCAAACCATGTAGAAGGGCCTCGTATTCGGCCGCGTTGTTGGAGTCCGTGTACATTATTTGAAGTACATATTGGACTGTGTCTCCGGTTGGGGACGTCAATACGATGCCAGCCCCCAAGCCGGCCAACATTTTGGAGCCGTCAAAATGCATGATCCAATTGGAGTATGTGCCGTACTCTTTAGGGAGTTTGGCTTCGGTCCATTCGGCGACGAAGTCAGCCAAAACTTGCGACTTTATAGCTCGCCGTGGTTTGTAGGTTATGTCGAATGGTAAGAGCTCGATGGCCCATTTTGCAATCCTGCCCGTCGCGTTGCGGTTGTTTATAATGTCGTTGAGAGGTACGTCGGAGGCAACTGTTATCGAACACTCTTGAAAGTAGTGTCGCAGCTTCCGGGATGCCATGAACACCACGTACGCTATCTTTTGATAATGTGGATACCGGCACTTGCATGGGGTTAAGACAGTGGATACGTAGTACACTGGTTTTTGAAGAGGGAATATGTGTCCTTCTGTTTCTCGTTCGACGATGAGTACCGCGCTGGCAACTTGATGTGTTGCCGCGATATATAATAACATCGGTTCGCCCAGGTTAGGCGCGGCCAGGACCGGATTTGTTGCCAATATGGCCTTTATTTCTTCGAGTCCGGCCATGGCGGCATCCGTCCACTCGAAGTGTTCGGTGCGCCTGAGGAGGCAATAGAGGGGCAATGCCTTTTATCCCAAACAGGAGATGAAGCGGCTTAGAGCCGCCACACATCCAGTTAATTTTTGTATTTGTTTGACGTCTTTTGGGATATCCAACTGTGACAGAGCTCGGATCTTGGCTGGGTTTGCTTCAATTCCTCTACCAGATACAATGAAGCCCAGGAGCTTTCCGGCTGGTACGCCGAAAACGCATTTTTCCGGGTTGAGCTTAATGTCATATGCTCGGAGGTTGTCGAATGTGAGCCTCAAGTCGTCTACTAGAGTTTCGACGTGTTTGGTCTTGATGACCACGTCGTCTACGTATGCCTCCACTATTTTGCCGATCTGGGTAGCCAGACATGTCTGAATCATGCGCTGATATGTTGCGCTGGCGTTTTTGAGTCCGAAGGGCATTGTGTTGTAGCAGAATGGTTCGTATGGAGTAATGAATGTCGTTGCGGCTTGGTCTGCCTCCACCATCTTGATTTGATGGTAGCCGGAGTATGCGTCGAGGAAGCACAATGAATCGTGTCCTGCGGTAGCATCGATGATTTGATCGATGCGGGGAAGGGGGAAAGGATCCTTTGGATAAGCCTTGTTGAGGTCTTTAAAATCGACACACAGGCGCCAGGATTTGTCCTTTTTTGGTACCATTACCAAGTTCGCTAGCCAGTCCGGATGTTTGATGTCTTTGATGAATCCGGCTTCCAATAGTTTGACTAGCTCCTCTCCCATTGCCTGTCTTTTGGGTTCGGAAAATCGCCGAAGAGCCTGTTTGACTGGCTTGAATCCTTTTAGGATGTTTAGGCTGTGTTCTGCCAATCTGCATGGGATTCCTGGCATATCTGAAGGGTGCCAGGCAAAGATGTCCCAATTCTCCTGAAGGAATTCTCGTAGTGCGGCGTCTACATCTGGGCTTAGCTGTGCCCCAATGGAGGCCGTCTTTGTGGGGTCCGTTGGATGGACCTGGAATTTGACTATGTCGTCCGCTGGTTTAAAAGAGGTGGACTTGGATCTCTTATCGAGTATCACATCGTCCCTGTTCACCGTAGAGCGCAGCGCACTGAGTTCCTCTGCCGCTAGGGCTTCGGATAGTGCCTCTAGGGCTAGTGCGTCTGTCTTGTTTTCAGCGCGGAGTGCTATGTCCGGATCACTGAAAAGAGTGATGGTTCCATTGGGCCCGGGCATTTTAAGCTTCATGTACCCGTAATGGGGTATGGCTTGGAAAGTTGCGAATGCCTCTCATCCTAATAAAGCGTGATATCCGTTGCTGAACGGGGCCACTTGGAACGTGACCTCCTCGGACCTGTAATTGTCCGGCGAGCCGAACACCACATCAAGTGTTATTTTTCCTGTGCAGCGCGCTTCCCGACTAGGGATTATTCCTCTAAAGGTTGTGCTGCTTCGCTCAATGCGGCTCCAGTGTATTTCCATTTTTCGAAGGGTTTCCTCATAGATGAGGTTTAATCCGCTGCCGCCATCCATGAGTACCTTGGTAAGGCGAAAGCCGTCCACTATTGGACTGAGGACCAATGCGGCTGGTGCTCGGGCTGTTCGGAATTTAGGTTCGTCGCTGGCGTTGAAGGTGATAGCCGTGTCGCTCCATGGATTTGTTGTTGCTACTTGGTAGACTTTGGCAAGGTTGCGGATTTTTCGTTTCTGCATATTATTTGATGCGAAAGTCTCGAAGACCGTTAATATCGTACTGGTACTGTTGGGGTGGTTCTCCGGGGCTAGAAGCTCTTCGCCACTTTTGGCCACCTGCCGCAGTATCCAACATGCTCGAAGGCTATGGGTTGGAGTGGCGCCCTCTGTACTATGAATTTTACAGGGTCCGCTGAGCCATCCCTCCTGTATGGTTCCGTGCCCTTTATGGGGTTTTTGCTTTTTGGTTTTTGTTCCGGGTGCCTGAGCATAATGAACCCTTTTGTTTCGGACTAGGGTTGTGTTCGGAGCCGGATTGTCCCAAAACTTAGTTTCAGTTTTCCGGACACTCTCCATCGCACAGTACTTTCGTACTATGGACGCCAGGTTGGCGAAGAGTGTAATTTCGCGACGACTTACGGCGTTCAAGATTCCCTTGTCCGTGCAATTGTTGCATAAAATTGAAATTGCGTGTTCCTCACGGCAGTCCTTTATCCTGTCCATGACCAGGAGGAATCTGGCCCAGTAATGATGTACTGTTTCAGCGGGCTCTTGCCGGATTTGAGATAGTTCGCTTATGTTTGGGTGGGCGGGTGGAATTAAGTCTGGAACCCTGCCCAACTTGAGGCTCAAGGGCCGAAAAGTTTCCGAATTTGGAAGCTTGGATTGCTGGATGTCGTCCAACGAATCTGGTCCGCTGTCTGACTTTAGGTTCAGTACTTGATTGACATCCGTCCCTCCGCGGGAATCCGGCATGGAGCAGGAGTCCGGACATAAATGGTTTTTAATACAGAGGAAGAATCACCATGTTGTTCTTCTACCACAGCAACGTGATGGGTAACCTGGGGAGAGTCAATCTCTCTCAGATCGATTTTAAGCCCAATCTGATTGTAGTCTGTAGCGACTCCCAGGGCGGCGATGCGATCCAAGAGCTCGTTTACGAAAGAGAGCTCCATCGGATCTAGTTGCTCGGTGAATTCCAAGTTGACATGAAGATCTCTTTTGATGACCCGAGAGGTCATCGTCGGAGCGGCGGCCGAACACGCGGTCATAAGAAAACCACCTAGCCGGATAGTTTGGCCGGCGGCCAAAGCTCCTTTGGCAATGGTACCGTCTTTAAAGACGGGAAGGGGCATCCTCCCTGATCGTGACGGCACAGAGGAACTCTCAATTAAAGCACCAATGTCGGTGTCAAAACCGGCGGATCTCGGGTAGGCGGTCCCAAAATGTGCGTCTAGGCGGATGGTAACAGGAGACAAGGGACACGATGTTTTTACCCAGGTTCGGGCCCTCTCGATGGAGGTAAAACCCTACTCCTGCTTGATTGATATTGATGATATGGGTAGTACAAGAGTGGATCTACCACGAGATCAAGGAGGCTAAACCCTAGAAGCTAGCCTATGGTATGATTGTAGTTATGATTGTTCGTCCTATGGACTAAAACCCTCCGGTTTATATAGACACTGGAGAGGGATAGGGTTACACAGAGTCGGTTACAATGGTAGGAGATCTACATATCCATATTGCCAAGCTTGCCTTCCACGCCAAGGAAAGTCCCATCCGGACACGGGACGAAGTCTTCAATCTTGTATCTTCATAGTCTTGGAGTCCGGCCGATGATGATAGTTCGGCTATCCGGACACCCCCTAGTCCAGGACTCCCTCACACAGCTTGGGACCCCCTAACCGAGATCTGCCGGTTTTGACACCGACAATCGTGCTTTCATTGAGAGTTCCACTGTGTTATCGGCAAAAGGATCAATGGCACGACTGCAGATCAACTGCGACGTCGGCTTATTCGTCACCGGCTCGACTGGTCACCTTGGTTGGACCGAGGACTGCGCCCTACCTCCGATCGTCATGTTCGGATGAGGGCCTTCATCAACATCAGTTCCGATCTCTATCAAGATCATGGAGGAATCATCCATGGAGCTCGGGGGCTCAACGTCAACATTGCCCTCAGGTGACCGTGTTATTTTTCTGGACAGCAAAATTATATCCGCCGCCACCACCTCCTCAAGCGTCGTTTTAACGATTGCTTCGGTGGAATTGTGATGAATTGAGTTGAGTCTACAACAACCTTGGAATATTTTGTTGAGTTCCGATGGAGGAATCTCTGGCGATCTACAATATACCGGAGCCCTATCAAATCTGGACGAATTTAGGGCGGGGTATCCAGAGCCCAGCTCGGAGGTCCTTTGGAAGATCCAACCGTTCATCTGCTACGAAATTCCCATATCTACCACCCCATAAATTTTCAGCTCGATCCGACCGTCCAAACTCCGGGAACCTTCCGATTAGTGCACAACTTTTTGGATCTGTTTTCTGCGCGAGAACGAATCCGACCCGAATTCATCTTTTTTATGAACGGGATTTCGGACATCCTTTTTAAGGAAGTTTTGTATGGGGTATTTTGTTTTGTTCCCGGATACATCCCGCTAATTTTAAAATCCTTTCCAATATGATCTTCACCATCACGCGGGTGTCAAACCAGCCCGGCAATATTGCTCTACGGCTGCCGACCTGCGCTAGACAAGTCGCCGTGTTATTGAGCCGAGCTCAACTTCTTCGGATCATCGTCTCGACAAGGCGAACAATAGTTCGGCATCGTGAAGGATAAATCATCACCAACATCGCCGCCCCATGGAATACACGGAGCGGGCGCACCGGCATCGCCGCACAGTCACTTCATCAAGCCAGCATTGACCATGTCACAAGTTATGACCTGCATCAGCATGACCGAACCGTTGCTTCACCAAGCCGATGTCCATCATGCCGAACTACTTCAACACTTCGGCTGACATGTCAGCTGCAACATCTCCCCACTGACCTGCTCTGTCTCCTCGTCTAGACCAGGGGCTTCATCATCCCTTCATCGACCTACTCCGGAGACTTCGGCGTTGTCAACCGACCAACTTCGTCATGTTAGCTGGACCTGGGGCTTTGCCTCGGCAAGCCAACCTTTGCTAGCATCGCCATGCCTCCGCTCCATCGCTCACCAGGCAATGGGTGTGCGGATCAAGTCCCAATTTTGGGAGTAACCTTTTTTCATATTGCTACAACAGATAAACCAGGTGCTATTAATCCTAATAACTTTTTCTTGCTTGGGTTTATTTTTTTTGAAAAAATTATTACTCTGGTTTGTTCCATCATCTATACATAGGTCTGTCAAATGATGGCCGCATTAACGATGGTTGCGCGATGGTTCGGTCTGTTTTCCGTTTGTAGTTCGGCGAACGCCGCATCGGGAGCCCGGACCGCCCTGCAAATCCAGGCTTCATCACGCCTTCAATGCGTCACGCCGACGCCTTGCATCGACATTGGCTTAGACACCAGGCCACATCACTTTAAATAAATTATTTTTGCGTAAAGCAATTATGCAAGGATTATATATACATATATATATATATATTATTATTTCCTGGACCACACTATTTTATGTGTGTAGGTAGTCGATCTTGACTGCACGGTCACTACTCCGGAGTGACGAACTCCTTGCTCGGACACCTCGGCCTTGGGGGCTGGGACCTCGGCCATGCCGAGGACTACGAACCTTGTCAGATCCATCATAGATCAATGGGCGTCTTCGTCCCGCCACAAGCCCGAATCGCGTCATCAACATCGAGGACATTAACCAGCTAAGTCGCTTTCTTGCTCAAAGACTTTCTGTTTTAAATTTTGTTCGGTTCAACCAAGCTTTTTTTGCGACGCACAAATTCAAATACCCCATTTACTTGGGGGCTTCCTTTATGAAGCCCTTCCTCTTGCATATGATTATACTTGTACAACTTCATTCCTTGTTCGTGTATTACGCCACAATATGCACCATATTGACCTAAGTGTTCCGCAAGCTGGGTTGCCTGGCTCCTATGCTTACCCCTACGTTCTCGATTGTTCGGCTAGGGAGTAAAGGGAGCACCTCTGCGATTGTCACGACCGGGTCATCTGAGCTCAGACCTCAGACTGGGTGAAGCCGAAAGCTAGCGCTCTTATTGTTTTCAATCATGGTCGGCACACAACGGAACTCATGAGTACAAAAAATCTATTGCACAAGTCTCATCATAACAATGAGCAACTGAAGAAAGGTATCGGTGGAGGTACTATTTTCTTTGAAGATGCTTCTTACACTTCGTCAGTAATATAGTATAAGTTCCCTAAGCGTGCTTTGTTTGTTACAGACTTATGGACTTATTGCCTGGTTATCAGAAACACCGTCGATATTCTCGACAGGTGGAGTACATAACACTTTTCGGTCCTTGACCGAAGAGGGAGAAGCCGATGGTCGGTTAAGACGCGTTTAAAGTTCGGGTGAACACAGATATGATATAGGTACTTCGGTACACACAATCATTATAACATAAAATTCTTTTCCCCAAGTCACTTGGGGGCTCTTAAAATTCACATGAGCTGTCTTATAGTAAATGTGCAACGCCGGACACATTTCGAGATTCGACAAAAAACATTCTCGGATATTGTTATATATGCATCGACTTCAAATTGTGTCTTCGGTCAATAGTTGGGTTGCCCGGCTCCTGCGCTTGCCTCCTACGTTCTGCTTTGTTCGGATAAGTGTGCAAAGGGAGAACCACTGTGATTGTGCTTCCAGCTCGCATGGTTAAGCACCTCAATGGAGAAAGCCGAAAACTGACTATCACAATAAGCATAAACCGGTCAGTGATCTGATGATTATGTTAAATGACGGGCCGTTCATAGCATTGGCCAAAGTGTTTACGGCTTGACCTCAGCTGTCACCGAAAACTAACCGGGGGCTCGTATCTAGCTTCCCAAGTTTAAAACTCCTATGACTAAGTGAAAGTTATAAAGTCCGGATATTTGATTGCCTCATTTCTGCTAACACAACCGCCTTCGGGTACCAAGACGTCGGCTAAGGGTTGTCTTATTATTGCGGAAACACCCTGCATAGTATCTACACAGGGGTAGAAGCCGACAATGGGCCACTTTCAACTGATAAATGGTCGTAATGGAGTCACAATAAGTATATATCATCAACATTTGTATTCATTATACTAGTGTTGCCTTCCGTATTATCGTTATATAAAGCCATAAATATGCATCAATTTGACTTAAGATTTTGGCCAAGCTGGGTTGCTTGGCTCCTGTGCTTACCCCTACGTTCCCGATTGTTCGGCTAGGTGGTAAAGGGAGCACCTCTGTGATTGTTACTACCGGGCCATCCGAGTTAGTACCTCAGACTGGGTGAAGCCGAAAGCTAGCAATCCTAAAGGATCACATTGGTCGGCAACGACGGAAGTAAATTTTTTGGTTCATTAATACCATAGAGTTCGGGAACTTTCCCCGAACTAAATCCTCAATATTTTCCTCCCACATTGATCGGAGCCGAGGTTTCATGATCATGCTTAGCATGACAACCCAAAGAAAGGAACCGATAGTGGGACTATTTTCTTTGGAAGATGTTTCTTACGTTAAAAAGTAATATAACATATCTCTCCGCGTACCTTTGTTTATAAAACCGTATGGCCGGATTGCCTTGTTTGCCGTAAATCTTTGCCCTCATAAAGGCTTTATAAAGTAGGACAAACACTCCTCGGCTGCTGGCCAAGGAGGTGGAAGCCGATGGTCGGTCAACAAAGATTTTTACAATGCGGATCCCAGCATTAATGAAGTAAAGTACTTGGATACATGGAATCATTACACATAATTTGTGATTTTACTACGGATATCGATCCTTAATTCGGCCACCCGTGCCCACATTAAGGCTCGGGGGCTACTGGGCTTCGTGCTTATCATTTACAAATATTAAAGGGGTACATCGATCCCCTGATCTGGTGTTGCCACCCGACCAGTGGCTCGGGGGCTACTGCATTGACAATCCAATGCAGAAAATTTAAAGTGCAATATAGTTTTCGAGGAGATTATTATCCTCAGGTTGGTCGGCCGCACCCAACCTGAGTCTCGAGGACTTTGCACACCGTTTTTTTATTCCTAAGTATGCTGCCGAGCTGGGAATTGATCCTCAAGCTGATTTTATGAATCGACCTGAGTCTCAGGGCTACTAGGGTCAGTGGTTTGATTTTTTCCTTCAGGTGCATCCTGGATATTAGGCCAACATGCACCTTGAGGGCTACTGGCTATACATCTCAGCCGAGATTACATTGCACAATTCACAATTAAATTCATAAAAATCAGCCCATGGCCAAGGTGGTGCACCACCTCGGAAGTAGTCCGGCATAAAGCTCGGGCGCCAGTGGCTGGTTCCATAGAGGGCATTTCCAACATTAAGCTCGACTAAACTCCTTCAAACTTTTTTTGAGCCAAGGTGATCTATGACACCTCGGATATAGTCCAGCGTTGAAGCTCGGATACATTCTGGCATTGGAGACCGGATGAAGTTGGCGTTGGAGCTCGGTTGTAACAATATTCTTATACAATCCGGCGTTGGAGCTCGGATACATTCTGGCATTGGACCTTGGAAGCAGCGTTGGAGCTCGGCTGCGAAAGATAAATCGAATGCAGTCCGGCATTGGAGCTCAGACGCAAGAGGACACTGCCGCCCGGGAACAACTTCAAACCCGAGGTGTGGCATAAAAATAACAAGGCATTGATAACGGCTAGAAACTTAAAGGGGTTCCTCGGATACCCGACGTATAAACTCTTCGGATGCACGTTGGCGATCCTCAAGATCGAAGATGATAAGATTTGTTGAACCAGTTTTCAAGACCGACGACTGTAGATGAAGAACAGTTTGGAAGGATCGAGGAGCGTCCCCAACTTGAAGACCAGTTTAGGGGGCTACTGATGGTGTCTTGGACTAGGTGGTACTCACCACGTCGTCCCCCGATCAGTTAGATTGGGCCGAGGACCCCCATGGCCGTATACTCATGGGCCAGTTCGGACAACTGCTGCATACAAGGAAGATTCCACAAGACTTGGTGATCAAGACAAGGACTCCTTCCCACCGGCGTGTTCGGCTAGGACTCTTGTTATCTTAGGCCTCTGGTACATTATATAAACCGAGGCTAGGCTAGTCGATAGAGAGGCTAGATCATTATGACATTACTCATCATACCTCTAGGGCTTAGACCACAACATATGATCTCGAGGTAGATCAACTCTTGTAACCCTATATTCATGAAGATCAATCAAGCAGGAATTAGGGTATTACCTTGATAGAGAGGGCCGAACCTGGGTAAACATCGTGTCCCCTGTCTCCTGTTACCCATCGATCCATGACACACAGCTTGGGACCCCCTACCCGAGATCTGCCGGTTTTGACACTGACAGTCACCGCCGGAACTAGTGTTCGGTTTTTCACCGGAAGGCAGACGGAGGGAGGAGGCATTCTATCTGTCTTTAGATGGAAATCCAGAGATCGAGGAGTTGTTGGAGCGCGACCGCCTGGCGAAGGAGCAGGAGTTGTTGGAGTGTGACCGCCTGGCAGAGAAGCAGCATATCGCCGATTTGTGCCGCCAGCAGGACATGGAGCAGCAGCACACCGACGCTCTGAGTCGCGAGCAGAGCGCCCGCAACTGGGCCGACTATATGGAGGCCGGCGCCCGACAAATAGCCCTGGAGGCTATCTGGCATGCACGCGTTCGCGACGCCGATTTTTACTACCAGCTCGTCAAGTGGGTTTCCCGCTTGGAAGCCGAAGCTTCAGTGGACCACGCCGGCATGGAAAGGGCCAACGCGCGCGAGCAATGCGCCCTATTGCACCTCTTGCAAGTCTGAGGCGAGGCGTAGTACGCCGGTGCCGGTGTTTAGCATGTACCGCAGATGGCGGCCGGCATCGTCTAGTTAGCTAAGAGTAAGTTAGTACTTATACGCTACTAGAGTATTAGTGGGAGTAGATAGTTAACTTGGCTATGATGGTTGTTAACGTGGAAGTTCAATACTCTATATGTGTATCAGACCTGTTACTTTGCTCTGAATGTTGAACTTTCCGTTTGAACGTATGGAATGGGCTGTTAATTTTTTAAATGGGTTGTATTTGTCCTCCATGGGTTTAGAGGCTGACTTGTGGGCCTACCAAGTTGATGCATACACAATCAGGAGATGATTGTACGTGGAGAGGATGACAGCAGGGACCCGCCAAGGTCATGGCAGTACGCAAGCAAGTGCCTCCTTTTTTCAAGCCAATAAAAAAATGGCTCCTCCTAGTGGATTTCTGACATCTGGGTCCGATGTCATTGTCAACGTAGTCAATATACGAGAGAATTGCACAACGAGCGGCTGACACCAGGGACCCAGCAGCTCGCCCAGTTATTTTTGTTTTGGGTTAATTTGATAAATGTCACTCCAAATCTGGTGTTTCCGAGAAATGCCACTGCAATTTCCAAACTTTGAAAAATGCCATTTCATGCCATTTCGAGTGGCATTTTCGAAGTCTGGAGTGGCGTTTTTCAAAGTTTGAAAACTGAAGTGGTGTTTTTCAAAGTGTGCAAAATTTGCAGTGGCATTTTTCAAAGTTTGGAAATTGCAGTGGCATTTTTATGAATCGCCATAATTGGAGTGGCATTTATCTAATTTGTTTTTGAGACGGAAGCAGGGTGTCAACTGGGCTGTGCGGGACACTCTGGCCTGTCTAGACAACCTTTTCTTTTATGTTTACCATACACCAGCCCAGTAGTTTTTTTCTTTCTGAAAATGGCTAGCCCAGTTTTTTTGTGATCTGTCAAGTAAGTCGCTTTATCAGGCCTGTTGGGCTGCAAATCTTTCAAGATGAGGAGAGCTTCATTCGGCTGGCTGAGAAAATGGCCTATCAGTAATGAGAAATGGATTGTACATTTTTAAAACACATCAAACCGGCAATTAGTTTCAAATATCTTTTTTTCATTTCGAGATTTAAATTGCACTGATTTTTATGCGTGGACAATTTATTGGATTTTATATTGATATACATTTATTTTCTAAATCAGTCTGAATGTGACTCGAAATTTCGGGATTAAAAATTGTCCAGACCGCACCGACATATGCAAAATTTCGTATAATTTTTTAACCGTGTTCACAATATGGGCTGTAATGCTAACAAATAGAATATGGGCTCCAAAAAAATGTAAGAATTAGCAAATGGGCTGTAAATTATTAGAAATAATGGTAGATGGCATGTATGCTGTTTTCCACGGATTTGAGGCTTTCCAAAAAAAAGGTTGATGCACAAGCAGTGACTATTGGATGTCCATCCAACGACCGTCGTGCTTCTTCAATCTCTGCTCTTCCTGCTCCAGCCGCTCAAACAAGCGTCGGCGGGACTGCCTGCTCCCTCCTCCTCGCGGTGGGCTGTGCTGCCGCGCAGGCCTCACCGCCCTCCCATACTCCCATCGCTGGCCTAGCCATCCCTCTACTCACCCACACCTACTATTATTCTCCGGCGACGGCAGATGAACCAGTAAACCCTCGTACAGTCGTACTCCCCTCCGCTTGGGAAACAACTGCCGAGTCTTCCCTGGCTCCATGTCGTTCCCTTCCTAGGCCTCGCCGTCATCCACCACCCTGGTGCTCTCGGTGTGACGTGGTCAACGTGGTCAACGACCGACATGCATCTGAAGTGGATTGTACGTGGAGAGGCTGACAGCTGGGTCCAAGGCCGCACACAAGGAAATGCCTCCTTACTACATGCAAAATAATGATTCCTCCACCTGACATCTGGGACCCACCGAAAGGGCCTCTGTATTTCGTGAAAAAAACATTACCGCCGCTGACAGCTCGGACCCACCAGCTATATCTTCGCACGCAAGGAAGTGCCTCCTTATTACGCACAAAAAAATGAATACTCCCCCTGCCAGCTGGGACCCAGTATAGTGGGCCTACTAAGTTGATGGGGATGGAGGGCTTTGTCAACTTAGTCAACATGCACGATTCTAGCTCGACTAATCGTACGATGTCCATCCAACGGCCGTAGGGCTTCCTCAACCTATGGTCTTCTTGCTCCAGCCGCCCAAAGCAGCGCCGGTTATGCCGCCTGCTCCCGCCTCTCGTGGCTAGCTGTGCTGCCGCGGAGGCCTCACCGCGCCCATACTACTCCCACCGCTGGCCAGACCATCCCTCCATTCGATTCACCCACACCCCCTGTTATTCTGCGGCGATGGCAGCGCAACCGAACCAGTGAACCCTCGTACTCCTCTCCGCATGGGCATCCACTGCCGCGTCTTCCCCGGCTCTGCGTTGTCCCCTTCCTAGGCCTCACCGTCGTCCACCGTCGTGGTGCTCTCGGCGCAGCGTGGTCAATGTGGTCAACGACCGAATTCCATCGGAAGAGTACTATACGTGGAGAGGCTGACAACTGGGTCCACGGCAGCCGCAAGGAAGTGCCTCCTTATTACGCGGAAAATATTTATTCCTCCACCTGACATTAGGGACCCACCGGATGGGCCACCAGTATTTCATGGAAAAAACGTTTCCCCCCTAACTGCTGGGACCCACCGGACGGGCCACCGTATTTTGCGAAAAAACATTTCCCCCTGACTACTAGGACCCACCGGACGGGCCACCGTATTTCACGAAAAAAATGTTCCCCCCGCTATCAGCTCGGACCCACCGGAAGTGTCTCCTTATTACACACAAAAGAATGAATACTCCCCCTGCTAGCTGGGACCCACCATGGTGGGAGGCTGACTTGTGGGCCTACTAAGTTGACTGGGACGGAGGCCTTTGTCAACTTTAGTCAATATGAACGATTCTAGCTCCACTGACCGTACGATGTCCATCCAACGACCGTAGTGCTTCTTCAACCTCTGGTCTTCTTGCTCCATCCGCCCAAAGCAGCGCCGGTCGTGCCGCATGCTCCGGCCTCCCGTGGCCGGTTGTGATGCCGCGGAGGCCTCACCGCCTCCTACTACTCCCACAGATGGCCAGGCCATCCCTCTACTCACCCACACTCCCTGTTATTCTGGGGCGACGGCAACCTCACACCACAGTCGAACCAGCGGACCCTCGTACTCCTCTCCGCATGGGCATCCACTGCCGCGTCTTCCCCGGCTCCGCGTCCTCCCCTTCCTAGGCCTTGCCGTCGTCCACCGCCGTGGTGCTCTCGACGCGGCATGGTCAACGTGGTCAACGACCGACTTCCATAGGAAGAGTACTGTATGTGGAGAGGCTGACAGCTGGGTCCACGACAGCCGCAAGGAAGTGCCTCCTTATTACACGCAAAATAATTATTCCTCCACCTGACAGCAGGGACCCACCGGACGGGCCACCGTATTTCGTGAAAAAAACCTTTCCTCACTGACTGCTGGGACCTACCAGCTACATCTTCGCACGCAAGGAAGTGTGTCCATATTACAGGAAAAAAAATGGTTCGCCCCCTGACTGCTGGGACCCACCAGCTACATCTTCGCACGCAAGGAAGTGCGTATGGGCAAAAAAATGATTCACCCCTAACTGCTGGGACCCACCAGCTACATCTTCACACGCAAGGAATTGCCTCACAGTCGAGACCCACCTGGTCGAAGCGTACGTAGCGTTTTCATTCTGGTCGCAAACATGTATGTACATACTGGTCGATGTAGAGGCGCGCATGTGCTGTAGTAGAGGCGCGCACGTAGCATGTACACGCACGTACAACGACCAGGGTGCAAGAAAGTAAATACGGCCATGTACGTACATACGGGAAGGGTCTCGAACGCCTACTCGCGCAAACGTATGGCTCATCGTCGTGTTCATGGGGAGGCAACGGAATGCGTCGTGTTCATGGGGAGGCAACGGAATGCGTCGTTTTCATCGGGAGGCAACATAATGCGTGTGAGCCAACCGGCTTGGACGGAACAGGCGATGGAAACGAGGCCTGGCGTATCGCAGAACAGAGGAAACGGCCTTGTGTTCGTCCGGCCACATTCGGAACGGGATCCTGTTCATCGGGAGGGGTATGGCGTACCGCAAAACGGAGGAAACGGACCTCCTATGGTCGAAACAGGGGTCCTGTTAATCGGGAGGGGTCTGGCGTACCGCAAAACAGACAAAACATACCTGTGTTGGAGCGCTACGGTCGAAATGGGGGTCCTGTTCATCGAGAGGGGTGTGGAGTACCGCAAAACGGGACTCCACGGGATATTGTTCATCTCCACCGTCGACCTCCTCCAGCCTCCACGGGCTAATGTTCATCCACCGTCGATCTCCTCCAGCCTCCACGGGCTCCTATTCATCCAGCCTCCACCGCGCGCTACTCCACCGGCTACTGTTCAACCACCCCTCCACGGGCTCCTGTTCAACCAGCCCTCCATGGGCTACTGTTCATCCACCCCTCCACCCTCTACTATTCATCCAGCCCTCCACGGGGTCGTCCTATTCATCCAGCCCTCCACGGGGTCCTGTTCATCCAGCCCCAACCGACTCGATCGATAGGGGTCCTGTTCATCCAGAGGCAATGCCACGGGGTCC